>NC_136330.1:2812823-2945187 GCF_964198595.1 Lampetra fluviatilis
AGCAGCAGGCGTCAGAGTCGGGATCGAACCCACGACCTCCTGTACACCAGGCGAGGTAGTTAACATCTCCTAGCCACCGTGATGATGATGAGAGAGAGACACACGCAAACTCCAAATATACAGCAGCAGGCGTCAGAGTCGGGATCGAGCCCACGACCTCCTGTACACCAGGCGAGGTAGTTAACATATCCTAGCCACCGTGATGATGATGAGAGAGAGACACACGCAAACTCCAAATATACAGCAGCAGGCGTCAGAGTCGGGATCGAGCCCACGACCTCCTGTACACCAGTCGAGGTAGTTAACATATCCTAGCCACCGTGATGATGATGAGAGAGAGACACACGCAAACTCCAAATATACAGCAGCAGGAATCAGAGTCGGGATCGAACCCACGACCTCCTGTACACCAGGCGAGGTAGTTAACATATCCTAGACACCGTGATGATGAGAGAGAGACACAAAAACTCCAAATATACAGCAGCAGGCGTCAGAGTCGGGATCGAACCCAAGACCTCCTGTACACCAGGCGAGGTAGTTAACATCTCCTAGACACCGTGATGATGAGAGAGAGACACGAAAACTCCAAATATACAGCAGCAGGCGTCAGAGTCGGGATCGAGCCCACGACCTCCTGTACACCAGGCGAGGTAGTTAACATCTCCTAGCCACCGCGGCGCCCACGTAGAATGCATTGCAAGCTTCCCCTTTACTGAACCCGAAGGAGGCGTGGGGATAATGTTCGCGCGTGGCAATTTGCGATGCGCAATTGCGGTGTTCCAACGCAGATTTTTTTTTTGCGCAAGAGACTCTCCGCCGCACGGAGGCTCGTGCGCTTCTGCCCCCCCCCCCCCCCCCCCAGGGGTTTGATCGGAAGGCGTTCGTGGACAGAGCTGCATGGAGATATTCTTAGGTTTTGTCGGTAAAGTCACGTAGGTAAAACATTTAAATTAATAAAAGTAAAATCAAAATGATGCTGTAAAGGTGCGTGTAAAAGGGACTGAGCCTTTTTGTTATGTAGAGATGATGCGGCTGAAATCCCTGCCAGGAAATGAGTCTTTGTTGTGTAGAATGGTTGACTGAGCCTATTGTTATGTAGAGGTGGTGCGGCTTAAATCGCCGCCAGGAAATGAGTCTTTGTTGTTTTTACTTTAATTAACTTGAACTTTTTTACCTACGTGACTTTACCGAAAAAACCTAAAAATATGAATCCTCGCAGTCACGAAAGCTTCAAATCTAGAATCTGCATGGAGATGTCGAGGCAGAGGCGCAGCCCGGCAATTCCTTGCTCGCGCCAACTGCCGGCAGAAGGAAGGGCTGCAGTGCTTAGGGAGCCCCACGAGATGGTGTTCTGGGTATACTCTTGCAATTCTAGATTTGAAGCTTTCGTGACTGCTTTTGTACTTTTACCATCTACATGGCAGAGGCTCGGTCTCATTTGCAGCATTTTGTTATGTAGGCTAGCCGTAGTCTCAAGCCGCACCTCACCATAATAAAGGCTCAGTCATTTGTTATGTAGTCTAGCCGTAGTCTCAAGCCGCACCTTACCATAATAATAAAAAGTGGGCCGTTCCTGGCTCATCCCCCCCCCTCAACCATTCTATATGCGGAGTGGTATCTCTTGTAATCTCTCATTTACTTGATACAGCTGTCATGCTGTGACGGTTCCACCTGAAGACGGAAGCTTGTGTTGCCTCCGAAACGTCGTGATTTTTTTTTTATTTTATTTTTATTTTACTTTTATTAATACTCTCGCAAGCCGCGCGGCCGACTTTGAAGAGCATCCACATTTGTATCCCACGATATGCGCGTACAACCGCAGTTGATTGGTCGACAGAGGCGATGGAGGTGGGGGGGGGGGTTATTATAATTTTTTAATGCCACGTGGACAACTTGCTGTGCTGGGAGGTCGAACCTGTGACCTTATGGATTGCAAGTCCAGTGGTGCAGCTGCCATGCCAAACGTCCAGGGAGTCTCAGGCAGAACTAGATTCTAAAGTATTTTACGAGGCAGAAAAAAAAGAGCAATTTTATCTTCACAAACTCAAATGATACAGCTAGCGCAATTTGAATTTTACATTTGCCCTGGGTATATTATTATTATCACCGCAGGCGTTACATTTTACAAGCATTCTCCTGGTTCACACCGCACGGTGTAGTCTTTGTGTAACGTGCACATCGTGGCATGCGGTGTAAAATTGACTTCACAAGACTGATTGATATCAACATGAGAAGGAGTCTGCATTCGAAGCAGCCATTCGGAGCCTACGGCGCTCTTCTTGAATGTGGGGGGGGGGGGTTGAGGCTGGCAATGTGAGCCCCCCCCATCTCGTGCTGAAATGTGGTTGATTATAGCAAAAAGCCAGCAATTTGCAAGTTTGAAATTGAAGGAAGTAACCACCCACCCACCTTTTGCACGTTGGGGGGAGGGGGGAGAGAATCACTTTGCTGTGTGCCTGACAGGGGGGGGGGGTGGCGAGCAAAGTAGCTGCCAGGAGACTCGGAGTTGAAGTTGTTGTAAGACAGAGGGAGAGAGAGAGAGATATGACACGGGGAACGAACAGGCAGAAACATGTTGAACTAAACGCGTTTCATACTCTTGGTTTTTTTTCACTTGAGTGAAGCAATGGCTGGTGAACCCGCCAGATGGTTTACAGGCAAAGGGATATTCGTCGAGACGTGATCGCTGCACGCGAGTGGGATTGCTGCGAGAGGCTGGAATTGACACACCACGATGTGACGATCATCACGACATTCGATTGTCTCATAGCTCTTGTAAAGCGCGATGTTGGTTATGCATCTGCGTGGGCATGCGGGTGGGCAGAGCTAAACGGGCAAAGCCATTCTGCCCTTAAAAAAAAACACTCGCGGACACGTCCCGATCTCTGCACATGTTTTTTTTTCTTTTCACACCTGATGATGATTGCTTGTGTTGCAATCGAAACGTCGTGAGAATTTTTATTGTTTTATAATTTTATAATTTTATTATTTCCCTTCTACGTGACTTTACCGAAAGAACCAAGAATATGAATCCCTGCAGTCACGAAAGTTTTAAATCAGAATGTGTTTTAGCTCGCTGCGGTTTAATACGGAGGCTTTCGCGACCAGATTATCCATAATCGAAGTTTCACCACGGCCCTGCGGTGTGATTTTTTAGTTGTTAAGATTTCTGGGGCAGGCGGCGGTAATTGCAATGGGAAACCCAGAGGCTGGTAGGGGGCCAAGATATCTCAGAAGAGGGGGGGGGGCGAATGGGACTGGGCACCCCGCGTCCAACCCCATGGCGTTTCCCGCACCAGGGAGCCGATGACACGTGCCAACCACCGTACCACATGCACCCCGCTGGTTGCAGGAATTGATATTCAATGTCCGTGATACGTGCGGGGGGCTTTCTGTGCCCCAGGCAGTCTCACCGGGGTGGAGGGGGGGCAGTGCCGGATTAAGCTAGTGCGGGGCTTGTAGCGTATGTTATAAAGGAGCCCTAAATAAATAAATAAACTCTTAAATATTAAAACACACAATTTTTACTTGCATAGTAAAATACTTGTATTTTTACATTTGCTATACAGCCAGCTAATACGACAAATCGCTAACCTTAAACACCCGGTCGTTCGTAAAAGTAGAAGGCGGTATAGTACTATAGTAATAGAGCAAGTGCAGAATCGCTGAAGCGGAATTGATGGCTTGAAAGCATTTAGCGCGGGGCCCTTGAAAGTGCGGGGCCCGTATAGCTAATTCATATGTAACAGCTACATATGTAATAGCTACATATGCAGCAGCTACATATGTAGCTACTGCATATGTAACTAATTCATATGTAGCTACTTGTGCTACTACGATAATCCACTGCGGGAGGGGGGTGGATGTTCCAGGGCTCCAGAAATGGAATATTGGCGTAGGTGCCAGCAGCCTGTCGCACAGCTCAGCGGTGGCGTGCCGTCACGCATTTGCACAGACTGCCCGATGGCCAGTCAGAGGCTGGCCGGTTTTGTTTCGAATTCCCACTCAACGCCTGTCCACCGCACCTCCGATGAGCGTGGTTGTCTACGTACGGTGCGAAAGAAGTTCAACATACATGCGTAGACTCACGCAGAGACCCATAGTTTATTGTGCTTCCCATGCGCCACAGGCCGTAGTAAGATGAACGAGAGGAAGGGAGACACGGGGCGAGTGGAGGAGAGTGGTGCGTTAGGGAGTCGATGAAGAGGAAGTGAGACACGGGGTGAGACAAAGACACGGGGTGAGTGGAGGAGAGTGGTGCGTTAGGGAGTCGATGAAGAGGAAGTGAGACACGAGGTGAGACAGAGACACGGGGCGAGTGGAGGAGAGTGGTGCGTTCGGGAGTCGATGAAGAGGAAGTGAGACACGGGGTGAGACAGAGACACGGAGCGAGACAGAGACACGGGGCGAGTGGAGGAGAGTGGTGCGTTAGGGAGTCGATGAAGATGAAGTGAGACACGGGGTGAGACAAAGACACGGGGCGAGTGGAGGAGAGTGGTGCGTTCGGGAGTCGATGAAGAGGAAGTGAGACACGGGGTGAGACAGAGACACGGAGCGAGACAGAGACACGGGGCGAGTGGAGGAGAGTGGTGCGTTAGGGAGTCGATGAAGAGGAAGTGAGACACGGGGTGAGACAGAGACACGGGGCGAGTGGAGGAGAGTGGTGCGTTCGGGAGTCGATGAAGAGGAAGTGAGACACGGGGTGAGACAGAGACACGGGGCGAGTGGAGGAGAGTGGTGCGTTCGGGAGTCGATGAAGAGGAAGTGAGACACGGGGTGAGACAGAGACACGGGGCGAGTGGAGGAGAGTGGTACGTTAGGGAGTCGATGAAGAGGAAGTGAGACACGGGGTGAGACAGAGACACGGGGCGAGTGGAGGAGAGTGGTGCGTTCGGGAGTCGATGAAGAGGAAGTGAGACACGGGGTGAGACAGAGACACGGGGCGAGTGGAGGTGAGCGGTGCGTTTCAAGAGCCGATGATGAGGCTCGACAACGGGTTTGGTGATGATGATGATGACGATGACAAAGAGCAGCGATGACAGCACAGGCGAGAAGACAATGCAGCGAGGGTCAGGAGGTAACCGGGTCGCATGATAATTGGACGACGGTGATGGCGCGATTCGTGGCTAGCCCTACATTGGTGAATCAAGTGGGGATTGTGAAGAGTGGGCATTTGTTGTAAATTCTATGACTTTTAATTGCGCACGAAATAACGGAACGTCGAAGAGCGCGGTCAAAATCCATCGCTGGTGCTGTACGTGCACGCTTGCTTCGAGGTCTGCGCTCCCTGCCTTCGTACAACAAGCGGTGAAGTATGATCAATTAACTCCCGACAAGGTGGGGGGGGGGGGGGGGGTAGGGGGGCGGTGTTATTTCACCGTGCAACGCAGTGGATTGACAAAATAAACGGCTGCGAGGCGAGTTCGCGTGTCCTTTGAGCACAACGCCACGACTTCGGGCATCCCACAACAAACCTGCTGTGATGTTAACTACCTCGCCTGGTCTACAGGAGGTCGTCGGTACGATCCCGACCTTGACGGGGTGGTGGTGGGGGGGGGAGTAGATGGGGGGGTTGTAGGGGGTGGAGGGTGATGGGAGCATTTATTTTGGAGAAATGGATTTTGCTGTCCTGGTCAACTTGCTAACAAGGTAGCCCAACGGCAGCCTATAACACCTGGTATGCATGGCAGTCACCCCCATCCAGGTAACTATCCAGACTCAATCCCCCCCGCCCCCCCCTCCCCCCCCATCGCTTGGCTTTCGTTATCTGATTAGACCGGCATGTTCCTGGTGATAAAGTAATACCGTACTTACAAAAAGTGTTGCATTTGACGCGAACAATTCGTATTTCACATCAAAGCCTTGCCGGCGGGCGTGTCAAGAAACGCGCTACCGGAGCCAGAGCACGTGTCCGGAGAGGTTGGCCACGTGTCCGGAGAGGTGGGTCACGTGTTCGGAGAGGTGGACCACGTGTCCGGAGAAGTTGACCACGTGTCCGGAGAAGTTGACCACGTGTCCGGAAAGGTTGGCCACGTGTTCGGACAGGTTGATCACGTGGGAGCCGCTAGCCTCCACCGCCTCAACTCCACCACCACCTCCACCAAACCTCAACCTCAACTCCATCACTCCACCTCAACGTTAACTCTCCCTCCACCACCTCAACCACCATCACCACCACCTCAACCTCAACTACCGCACCTCCACCAACCTCAACTCCACCACCTCCAGCTCGACCACCGCAACTCCACCACCTCAACTCCACCACTTCCACCTTATTGTCCTTCGCGTGCACCTCAGGTCGGCACGGTTGACTACACACGGTGCGGACAGAGGAGGTTGAACGTGCGAGTCGCTTGCCACGATGCCCGGCGTTTCGCTCCGCGTGCCAAAGCAGCTTCTTCGCTCCCTGGAAGTTTTTTTTTCTTTTTGTTGTTGCCGTCTTCTTCTTTCAGTTTAGCTCCTGGAGAGAAGCTCCTGGGAACGCGAGGTGTAAAACGTCGGACGTCGCGCCGAGCGATAGGCACAGCCCGTGAAAGCGCACGGCAGGGCTGGACCGCCCAGCAGCGGTCCATCTCCTCCACTGCATCATCCCGCCCAGGGGTAGCGGCGCGCCAGTGAATGTCTCGCATCGCCACTGCCCGCCCCGCGCCCCCTTTAACGCAGGAGGAAGAGTAAAACGACACGGACTCTCTCCCTCTCCCTGTCTCTCTCTCTCACGCGAGGCCCTCTCATCGTGGACAACAGCAGACCTCGACATTGGCGGCATCGATCTCGTGAAACGCGTTCGTTGCTTTTGGCTATAGCCATCGAACTTCACGGCTCAGCCATCGGACACGTGCGGCGGTGGTCGGCGCGTCGCGGGGCGCTTTCAGATGCGCTTCTGTGGCCGTCTGGAACGCTCTCTTCATTCCGATATTAAATTTTAAAAAAAGCCGAAAGCTGGGCACTTTTAAATCGTCTAGATTGACAAACTCATTGTCTTTAGAACTACTTTTTGTGTTTAGTTTGTTGTCCTTACCACGCACCTCTGATGAGCGCGGTTTGCTACGTGCGGTGCGAAAGAAGTTCAATAAAAAATACAAATATCCCCCATATAGCCTTAGCAGACTGTTGGGGCAAGTGCTGTTGGCGAGCACCTGTGAAGGCTGGAACGGCACACATGGGGGTGGGTGGCCAGCACCACGCCCGACCGCCTTTGTCTCCCCAGTGGCGATGTTTACACATCGCACCAGGTATTGATTTGAGGCTGAGTCGACCTAAGGCAGGCCCAGGACCGGTTAAAATAATCGTCGTGAACGGGAATCGAACTCGGCTCGCCTTGTTCGTAGCGCAGAGTAGCGCTAACCGCTACACCACCGCTCTCCAACGAGTACCACCCCTCCCACCCCCCCAAACACACAGACACACACACAGACAGAGACACACACACTGACACACAGACAGACACACTGACAGACACAATCGACTCAGCTGACGCGCAAGAGTGCACGAACGAGGGAACGCCGCAAGCCGCGTGCACGCGCGTTGCTCGCCTCGCTCACCAGCGTGAAGGGCGTGTTGAGGGTGGTGATCATGATGTCGGCGATTGCGAGGTTCACGATGAACATGCTGGTCGCCGACTGCATCCGCTTGTTCTTGATCACCACGTGGCACACGAGCGCGTTGCCGAACAGCGAGATGACGATGATCACCGAGTAGGCGACGATGAGCAGCGCCTTGACGGTGCCGTCCTGTCGCACGGAGCTCGCGGCCAGACCCTTAAGTTTCTCAATCGAGAAGTCCGCTGCTGCTGCTGCTGCGGCGACTGCGATTTCGCCTGTGCCGTTGTTGCTGTCGACAGAGGCCGAGGGGTCGGACGGGCCGAAGTTGGCGCCCGTGGTCAGGGCGGCGTGGGGGGACACGGAGCCGACGCCGCCGACGGAGAACTTGGCGACGAGAGACGCGTTCCCATCGCCGCCCGCGGCAGTGCCGAGCCATGCGTGCCGCGTGTGGTAGGGCAGAGCGTGCCACAGACTGTGGAGGAATTCCACCATGGCTGGTGAAAGGGCACGACCCCGCGGGCTGGTTGCGTGTGCGTGGTGGTGGTTGTTGTTGAGATTGAAGAGGGTTGTTGTTGTTGTTTGTTTGTTAGGAACGACCGCAGACGGACAGAGTGAGGCTGGGTGGTGGGGGTTGACAACGGGCAGACTGAGAGGCAGATGACGACAGGGGAGACACGCGCAGAGAGACAGGGCAGCGAAGGGAAGATGAGCAGGCCTCGTGGAAGGTGGTTACACGATCATGGGTTCAAAGGAGAAGAGGGGTAATCAAAAGAACGAATCAAAGACATGCAGTTCCCAGGTTATCGGTTTGATTGGGAATCAATTAATTCCGATGCTCTTTATCAATTCCCTGCACTCTCAATGAATGTATTAATTGATGCAATGGAGGACATGCATATGTATGCCCTGGGTAATGAGGAGTGGGAGATACATTGTACGAAAAAGGTATGAATATAGTTATTGAAGCCTGCTCTTCAAAAAGCCTTTTCGCATCAAAATAAAAAAAAATGCGACTGGATCAAGCGACAAACGGCCAATTATAAATGTGCAGTCAGAGTGACAGCGGCCGAAATAAGCTTTTAATCACAGTCAGAGAAAGATGCTGGTGACGCCCATCGATGTACAAAGACACAAACACGTCAAGACAAGAAACGTACAGACGCTGAGAGTATATACAGGACACAGAGACACGTAGGCAGACACGGAGACACAAACACACACACATACATACAACACGAATCCCGATGAAACAGCGAGAGGCACGGGGGAAAGATCGACAGAGAAAATGAAACAACACGCAGAGACACGGTCACACGTTAACACCAGCGCTGCTGAGACACGGATGGAGGGACGAAGCCCGCCCCCCTCCCCCCCCCAAGAGCTATCAGATCGACACGAATGCAGCAACACAAACACGCGCGCGCGCGCATATGCATGCGCCGTATGGACTCAGACACACACACACAGACACACAGACGGCACAGAGAGAGAGAGAGAAGAGAGAAATCCAGACGCGGAGCCGCGCTGCGAGCGGGGCTATATAGCCGCAGCGCGTCACCTTGGAGGCTGCGTGAGCCCCCCTCCCCCCCACGGATGGTCAGCACGATGGACGCCTTTAATTGGAACGGCACCGAATTACGCGCAACGGCGGAACGGGGCCGCGCAAGCAACGATCGATCCGGTGGCTTCCTCGAGAGAAGCGGTACACCTCGAGAAGGCTACCCCCCCCCCCTCCACCCCCCACTTCTCTCCAAACACCCCCCCCCCGAGCGAAAGATGAGCGCCAAACCAGAACACAATAAACATGTAGCGCTCGTCAAAGCGAGCGGGAGCGCAAGAGGAACTTTGCGCAATACGGACACGGCCGATGTGAGGAGGATGCTGATGATGCTGATGCTGATGCACGCTACGCTGGTACAGGGGACGCTGTGAACACAGCGCCGCTAGACTGCACGCTCTCTGCGCATTGCATGGAGGTGCTACGAGAGTGGGAGAGAGGGAGGAGGGTGAGACGGAGGAGAGAGAGAGAGAAAAGGGGTTGGGGGGGGGGGTGAAGGATTGCAGTTGGCTTTTATATCCAAATGTGGCCGGGGTGCTGAGAATGGGTGGGGCCGTTGGGGGTGCTACAGCGAGCGGACCACGTTGCAACGACGATTCTTGTGAGCGTTGCCACTCGGTACGGGCACGCGAATGCATGCGTCGCCTCCGCGTGTAAATACTCTGTACAATGACGCATTGGGGGGGGGGGGGCGTGGTAGCGTGGTGTAGTTAGCGCACTGATGCCACGGACCTGGCGAGACGGGTTTGATTCAACAACACCAGCGATAACGTTAATATGAACCGGTCCTTGGGCCTCCCCTAAGTCGACTCAGCCTCAAACGAGTGCGGTGTGTAAAATAGTCGTCACCAGGGAGACAAAGGTGGCCCGTGCGTGGCGGCGGGCATCCCGCTGTCGTGCTGTGACGGTTCCACCTGAAGACGGAAGCTTGTGTTGCCTCCGAAACGTCGTGAGTTTTATTTTATTTTTATTTTACTTTTATTAATTTAAAATTTTTACCTACGTGACTTTACCGAAAAAACCTAAGAATATGAATCTCACCCCCCCCTCGTGCCGGCCTTCATAGGTGCTCGCTAACAATATTTTGCCCCAACGGTGCGTTAAGTCTATAAGGGGGCATCTTTGTACGCAATGGCATTGGGGAGCGGTGGTGTAGTGGTGAGATGGCTGAGCTACGACCCCACCCACCGCAGGCGATCCCGGTTCAATTCCCGCACACGGGCCAACATTGGTGACGACAATAATCTAACGCCGGTCCCGTGTCTCCCCCTAGGTCAGCTCAGCCTAAAAACGAATACCCCGGTGGTGGTGTTGTTGTAAGAGCATCAGCATTGGAGAGACAAAGGTGGCCGGGCTTGCTGCTGACTACACCACCCGTCTTCGTGCTCCCTTACAGCACTGGCAGCAACAGTGAGGAGGAGAGAAGTCTCTTAGTCAGCGTGATGATCGTAGTCCGTCCTAGTTGGTGAATGTTGCGCATTTAAAAAAAACAGCAGCAGCAGCTCTTTCAATTGCAATCATCCAAATCGGCCTTTGTCAATTAACTGCTGGACCTCCGCTCTCTCTCTGTCTCTGCACACCAAGTGATTACATCGTTCCATCTCCACGGTGTCTGAATTGTGGCTGCCCCTCCACTCACCGTCTGTCTCGGCAAGCAGAGGCCCTCATCCTCGTCGTCGTCATCATCATCCCGATTCAAGAGCCCAATGGCTCACATGGCTATACCGAATAAATGTACTTGAAATGAATGAACTTGAAATCCCTTGCTGGGCGATGTGTCCACGAGCCAAACGGTTGCGTCTTCGGGCTCGTGGTTTGCCGCCTCTCATCCCACCCCTCCACGCTCATCTCGTGCGCTTTCCATATTTGGCATTCCCTTGTCATTCAGACGGAAGCGATCCGTACATCGGAACCTCTCGTTTAGACAACGCGCACGTCGATATGTAAATATATAACTGCATTAGATGTTGCTAATCGTTGTCAATTTCAATTTTCCAAAAGCACTCAAACCCAGCTCTCATCCCGCCTCTTTATTCGTATTTATTTTTGTTATTTTATCCCAATCTGCCAATCAATAACTGTCCTAGTTTCACCCCGCACGCACACACACGGTATCTGTATTGTAATAGGTTACACCACAAGCCACATGCGGTCATCTCCTTTTGCGCTGTTGCCGCTAAAGCAAGGCCGTAGCCACGGAGTCAACATTGGGGGGGACCAAATCTTCTAGGCAGAGGTGGGACAAAGTCATTGTTATGCAAGTCCAAGTCGAGTCGCAAGTCATCAAATTCATGACTCGAGTCTGACTCGAGTCCAAGTCACATGACTCGAGTCCACATCTCATAGGTGGGACAAAGTCATTGTTATGCAAGTCCAAGTCGAGTCGCAAGTCATCAAATTCATGACTCGAGTCTGACTCGAGTCCAAGTCACATGACTCGAGTCCACACCTCTGCTTCTAGGGGGTCTGGGGGTCCCCCCCCCCCAAGAAAAAAAACTCAAAATTTTAAAATAATTTCCTACCATTTCCTGCCTAAAATAAAAAAAATCACTAACACATAAGATGGACTTTTTATTTATTTTTAACAATAATGTCTAATAGTGTATTGCATTACATTGCTCTGTTTCTTCCTTTTTTTACCTTTTCTTGTTTCATTGTATGTAATGGCAGAGATTAGGGATTTATAAAGTACAACCATAACCACAATCACATAAACAGAAATCTATTTTATAGCAATATATTGGGGGGGGGGGGGGACATTTTGAGGATATTTGAATATTGGGGGGGAATGTGCCCCCCCCAATTTATATGATAATTACGGCCTTGCGCTAAAGCCACGTGGCACGGACGGTTGTACTTAGACCTCGGTGTCCTGCCCACGGCACCACCTGCAGCAGCAAATTGGTCTCTCTGCGAGCTGAGTTGATGGTGTGTGCGTGTTGTTAGGGAGGGTGATACTCGTTGCGGAGCGGTAGTGTAGCGGTTAGCGCGCCGCGCTACGAACCCAGTTCGATTCCCGCTCACGGCCAACACCAGTGACGATTATCTGAACCGGTACTGGGCTTCCCCTAGGTCGACTCAGCCTCCAATGAATACCCGGTGCGGTGTGGGGGAGAGAAAGGCGGCCGGGCGTGGTGCTGGCCACCCACCCCCTCGTGTGCCGTTCCGGCCTTCACAGGTGCCGCTCGCTAAGACCGCTTGCCCCAACAGTCTGTTACAGGCTACACACCGGGGGGATCTTTGTCTTTTGCGTTATTCGTGGGAGGTCGGAGAAAGGAGTTGAAAGCCGCTGCGTGTGGAGGCTGCGTGGACGTCGTGAGAGTTGGTGCGCATCGTGCGTGTGCGTGGTTGTGTGTGACTTTACCGAAAGAACCAAGAAGATGAACCACTATACTGTATATATAAAAACAATTGTTATCGCATGATTGAGCCACTCTTTAATTTAATAGCTAACGTGCCTGATTGTGTTACCTGACGTGTGCGGTAATTACGGACTGATTAATCGACGTCTCGCTAATACGCGCAGAGGTGAACGCGCTGTCCTCGCTGCGGTCCGTAGCGAGCGCGCGTTTTTGACAGGATCCTGCAAAAATGTGACACGCGGTAAAGTGAACTAAGTGTCGCCGCTGCTGCTGCTGTTGATGTTGTTGTTCTACTTACTGTGCAAGTAACTTCCGGCATCGCTCGCGTGTGAAATTGTTGCCGAGTCAGCTGGAATGAGATTGGTTCTTTACCGTCATTAAAAATCACTCAATTATGGCCGGGGGCGTGGGGGGGTGGGGTGGGGGGCGGGGGGTGGAGGTAGGGGATGGGGGCGGGGGGGTTTTGGGGTAGGGGGTGGGGGCGTGGGGGGATGGGGTCAGGGGGGTACGGGGTAGGGGGTAGGGGGATGGGGCGGGGGGTTTTGTGGGCGGGGTGATGGGGGTGGGGGCGTGGGGAGATGGAGGGGGGTGGGGTGGGGGCGGGGGTGATGGAGGCAGGGGGGGGGGGTGATGTGTGTGGGTGGGGCCGTGGTGGGTGGATGCTTTTGCTATTAGCTCCCTCCCGCCCCCAGTTTGAAATTACTCATTTGAGGCTGAGTCGACCTAGGGGGAGGCCCGAGTCACCGCCAACGGTGTCGTTGGCCGTGATCGGGAGTCGAACTCGGCTCACCCGTGTTCGCACGTGCGCCGACTCTAACTCCCTCCACGAGGCGCTCCCCATGTTGCAGTAGAGTTGACAGCGAATACTAATTATTATATCAACACGAGGAGGCGTCATGACATACAAAACCATCATCCCCTCGGTGCCCCCCGTCAGGACGGCCTCAAGAAAGCCCTGGAACGCGATTGAAATTCCGTGGCATATCACGTGGGTGAACAATCGGTGAAAACGCGAAATGCTTTTTTTCGTGTGTGTGTGTGTTCATCACATTTCACAACAACAACAACCCCGATTAATATAATCCCGTCCCCTCTTTGCAGATGTTTCGCAAAAACCCTGTTGCTCGCGTGGCGAAATGCAAAATGGGGAGAGAGAGGGGGAGGGTGGTGGTTAAAATAAATAGCGAGTGAGATGAAATTCGTGGTAAAATTTTGCGTTTCAAAAAGGAAACAGGCAGCGTGACCCAAGCTCCTGAAGCAGTTCGGAGAATTATGGATGCCTCTCATGGCCATGCATCATCAGAGCAATTCGATTCAACCGCTGCGTGTTTATTTTTCAGAAATTATGTTGTGTGTGTATGTCTTTAGTCTGTTGTCCTTTTCCCCCGCACCGTTTGGCTTACGTACGGTGCGAAAGAAGTCCAACGTGAAAACCAGGGACGTGCGGGCAGGGGAGGCAGGGGAGGCAGACCCTCACATGTCATACTCCAATGAAAATAGCTGTTACGAAAAGTTACAAAAGAATAATCAAACAAAATAAATATTAATATTTTTCCACTGATCTGTATTATAAATGTCATTTCTGTGCGATTCCAATCATTTTTATAGTCAAAATCGCCACATTTGCGGAGGAAGAGACGAGAGGTGAGGCAGCGACGAGCTCAGCCTTTCCTTAGAGCCTAGTCTCACATGGGTTGGACCAGATGACGCCAAAAGGCGCAAGTATTGTGGTCTATGCAAACATGACTCCTCGTAAAAAAAGGTGTCAGTTTTGTTGCCAGATAAAAGGGTAAAAAAACTATTATCAGCTCAGTTGTCCTTATCTGCTAAAATAAATAAATACATGTTCAGTTTTATAGTTTAGTTTGAAGGCCACCCAAATCCATGCCATGTAGGTCATGGAGGTTGTTTGACCATACTTCACCATTCCAGTCAATGCAGGTTGGTGAATGGCAATAGGACAGAGGCTCAGTTCTGATACGGCCTGTCCACCACTGGCGTTAGCCCGTGGCCAGGAATGAAACTCGGGTCACGGAGTTCACGGCGCTTCGAGCAAAACCACAGGGCATATCCCGCGACGACTATTCTTAGTTTACCAATGTAAGGCCCCACTGAGCTACATCGCCCTATTTCAGGAGCGACGTGGCTATCGCAAATGACTGCTCATCTCCGTGGCTTATCGTGTGGAAATCTATAGCCGCCCCGAAAACTCGAAACGCGCCATGTTGATTCTAAGTGTGGAGGAGGTAAAAAAATAAAAGTTGGAGGAACCGGGAACGCGACCACGGGGAGAACATATCGGCTACGTACGGTGCGAAAGAAGTTCAACATACATACATCATGGGGGTAGAAACTCCTCTAAACTGATTCTAGATTTGAAACTCACTTGATACAGCAAATCTGGCTGTGACGGTCCCACCTGATGATGAAGACTTGTGTTGCCTCCGAAACGTCGTGATTTTTTTTTAATTAATTTTAATTTAATTTTTTACCTACGAGACTTTACCGAAAAAACTAAGAGTATGAATCCTCTACACTGCTCCTACTTCCCCATCAACTTTTGATTGCCTTGTGCAACTCTTGCAGCCGTCTTTTTTCACTGCCTTCTGGTAGAAATGCCACCGCAGATCCCAGCTGCTCCTCCAGCTGCCAGCTGTGCCCCATGTGCACTTACAGTCGAGTTATGTTATCGTTTCCCCAGCTCTGTAGGAATCTCCGTCTTTATGAAGATTACTTTTCCTCTCCTGCTCCGCTGCTCACCGAGCCTTGTAGCCACATCTCTAATAGAAAGTCAAAAGGCAAGCCATTGCGAAACCTCAATCATCTCCACTTCTTCTGAAAGCTGTTCACCGCTTCAGTATTACAAATTGGCCTTAAGCCGATGTTCTCTGAAGGTGTGTTAAAGGATTATTGCGAGTTTCTTAAATCCAATATCTCACCGCGTCTGTCCACTCAACTGGACAGTATGCGGCGGGACTAACAGATGAACAGCGTCTTACAAATGGGCATTATTACTTTCTCATGGTTACGCCCAAAGTTAATCGATTGACAGGTCATGTCTGGAGGAGTCAAACGTTCTCCAACGTCTTCCGAGACGTAGAACAGTGGGCCAAAATTACGTCCTTCTACCAGGCAGTGGCACGAGCGATGCATTTCAGGGCTGCACCTTTACCTTTTATATACTGGCAGAGGTTGTGACCTGTGAGGCCAGGCTATTGTTACTGTGAAAAAGTGTTTTGTAGCTCATCGGATTCCGCTAGTGTAAATACATCTGATCCTGAGAGTCTCCGTCTGAAGGCGTGTCTCCTCGTCTGACTCTGACTAACGTGTGTAATGACAGTCGAGACCAAAAGGCGCTGTGTGAGTGGACTAGTGGCCACGGGAGGTAATGACAGGGGAGTCAGTTGTGAGTGTGAAGGGACTGGTGGCCACGGGAGGTAATGACAGGGGAGTCAGTTATGAGTGCAAAGGGACTGGTGGCCACGGGAGGTAATGACAGGGGAGTCAGTTGTGAGTGCGAAGGGACTGGTGGCCACGGGCGGTAATGACAGGGGAGTCAGTTGTGAGTGCGAAGGGACTAGTGGCCACGGGAGGTCATGACAGGGGAGTCAGTTGTGAGTGTGAAGGGACTGGTGGCCACGGGCGGTAATGACAGGGGAGTCAGTTGTGAGTGCGAAGGGACTAGTGGCCACGGGAGGTCATGACAGGGGAGTCAGTTGTGAGTGTGAAGGGACTGGTGGCCACGGGAGGTAATGACGGGGGTATCAGTTGTGAGTGGCAGTGGTCTGGTGGCTACGGGAATGATCAAGAAGGGAGCGAGAATCCAGTGTCAGCCAGAATGATCGAGAAGGGGGGCGTGGGCTCGTGTTGGTATAAAAGGGAGAGATGCGCGGGAGACTCAGGGCTGATGCAGTGGGGTCTCCACATGGTATCAAGTGAAGGTGTCTTCAATAAAGTTCCATCTCAAGACAAGTGTGTCAAGTCGTCATTGCAGATGTATCGTATTATTTTCGTCACGAATCCTCAGATGTGCTCCATTTATATGCAAGGCTTGGTTACACGTAGAGGCGGGGCGGCGGGGGGCGGGTGGGAAATCACAGTTGGTAAAATGATAATGACGCTAGTATACCCATGAAAAGTTCACCGAGTCTCACTTTCAAGAGGGCACTGTCGTGTTTTTTTGCAGTGGGTGGCTATGATTGCTGCCGTGTGCAATCCTGATTTGAGTGATTCGTTTCATCCACTCAAACTTGTAAGCAATCTTTTTGTTTTACACTTTTTAAATAGCGGCGCCCCAGTGGCTAGGAGATGTTAACTACCTCGCCTGGTATGCAGGAGGTCGTGGGTTCGATCCCGATCCTGACGCCATGGTGGCTAGGAGATGTTAACTACCTCGCCTGGTATACAGGAGGTCGTGGGTTCGATCCCGACCCTGACGCCACGTTAGCTATGAGATGTTAACTACCTCGCCTGGTATGCAGGAGGTCGTGGGTTCGATCTCAACCCTGACGCCTCGGTGGCTATGAGATGTTAACTACCTCGCCTGGTATCCAGAAGGTCGTGGGTTCGATCCCGACCCTGACACCTTCTGTATATTTAGACTTTGCATCTCTCTCTCCACCCGTGGTCGCGTGGATTTTTCTCCACGTCCTCCGGTATTGCCCTCCGTATTTAGAATCAACATCACGTATTTGGCTGCTATACATTTCCACGTGATAAGCCACTTGGTTGAGCTATCATTTGTTGCCAGGTCGCTTCTGAAAAAAGAGCAACATAGGTCAGTGGGCCTTACCTGGTAAAACATTTTTTTTGTGATAGTTAGTTACCATGACAGCTGCCCCCAACAAGCCTGCCTACCAAAGGCTGGAAACCCCCTGAAAGCCACGCCCACAGGAAGTCAGTGATGTCGTCAGCACTCGGGCCGCCTGTTTCAGTTTCATGTATTAGGTATAGCCCTGTAAGCCATTCGTCTCTTGAATCTGGTGCAACCGCAACAAACAAAAAACAAAAACATGAAGAAGAAAACATATTAAAGTGACTATGTGCAAACAGAAAAGTTCAGGAAAAAACTGCAAAGTCTTCCAGAAAAAAAGCACCGTACACCAACGCTGTGCAAAAATCCCAGTGGAATGCAAGTCAAACAACAACAACCACAAGACAACTTAGATTAAAGCCATCATTCTAACACTGTACCACAACAAACAAACATGGCCCAACCAAATAACGTTTTCGAAATCACCAAATAAAGCCATAAGCAATGTAACAGTGATCATAGGAACTGTGACCGAAATTTCACAATCCCTGGCATAAGTCTGCGAGACGCGAGACTCTCCTTGGACGAAACCTCTCACTCGTGAATTTACTTGGGCCGCCTGTCAGAGACGACCGGCCAATTTCCCTCGCACCGTTCCTGTTGATATTGCAAACGATCCCTTGACATTGTGTACATACCAAAGGGTGCGGGCCTGCATGGCATTCACATTGCACTCTTCCGGAACCTGCAAATACGTGGGGCGTCTTCGTTGCGCTACACACACTATCTCTCTCTCTCGCTCTCTGGATTTCTCGGAAAGTCTCCCCTGAAATGAAGGATCCTTCTGCGATGTCCGGACAGACCCCTTCGCGATCCAGGTGAAAACCTAATCAAGTCAACTCTCACAGAGGCGCTCAATCCCGAGTCTCACGCCTACAGCTGTGGCCGCTGCGGTGGCTAGGAGATGTTAACTACCTCGCCTGGTGTGCAGGAGGGCGTCGGTTCGATCCCGACCCTGACGCCTGCTGTTGTATATTTGGAGTTTGCGTGTCTCTCTCTCCCCGTGGTCGCGTGGATTTTTCTCCGGGTCCTCCGGGTTTTCCCTCCACATTTAGAATCAACATCGCGCGTTTAGAGTATTTGGCTCTTAGATATTTCTACGTGACAAGCCACTTCGTTGAGCAATCATCTGTGGCCAGGTGGCTTCTGCAAAAAAGCTACATAGCTCAGAGGGCCTTACCAGCTAAAATAAAATAAAACGTTTAGTTTAGCCGCAGCAGTCCACGTGACCTGCATAAATACCAAAAGAGAATCAACACATTCTTCAATAACACTGCGATCCTAAAGGAGAAAAGAAAATGACATAATAGGCGACGTTTCGGGCACATGGCCCTTCTTCATAGCAGAAGGGCGGTGTGTCATCGACAGATGTTGCTGTTGGATTGTGCGCGATGGTGGCTCATCAAAGCGCTCATCGAGACTCAACGATTATCGGGCGAGACGTGTTCCACTTGTAAGACGACACATTTCCCAAGAAAACGCGAGCAGCAAACACATTTGCAGGGATCGTCTGTCACCCACCGCGTCCCATCGTGCTGGCAAAGTGCAATGCAGCGAGTGCGGGGAAGGGTGCTGGAGAATCGATTGCGAAACGGAGTTTGGTCATGTGCGGGGGCAGCACCAAAAATATACGATTGGATTTTTTTTTTTGGCGTGAATCAATTTTATACGGAGGCTTTCACCACCCAAACACTGTACAATCATTCTTAAATCGTTTCGTTGTTGGGGGTGGGGGACAGGTTAGGTCTTGTGGGTATAATGTGTACACGTCTAACTAAAGCCCTCCACCACCCGACAGAGCCAACACAAATCACTTTTTGTCACGTGAGCGAATTGTCAACTAGTTTGATTTATCAGCAAAAAACGGAGCGTTTCACAGCAAGCAAAGTTCTGACCCGTTTTTTTTTTATCGAGGTGTGTACAATTTGAAACTGTTTGCTCCATCAATTCGGGTAACAAAAAAAACGAAGACAAAGATCTCCCCCCCCCCCCCCCCGATAGCCTTACCAGACCGTTGAGGAAAGTTCTCTCAGCGAGCAGCAACTATGAAGGCCGGCAAGACACACGAGGGAGTAGGGTGGCCAGCACCACGCGCGGCCGCCTTTGTCTCCCCAGCGGCGATGTTAACTACACACCGCACCGGGTACTCATTTGAGGCCGAGTAGACCTAGGGGAGACCCAGGACCGGTGCGGATAATCGTCACCGTTGTTGGCCGCGAGCGGGAATCGAACTCGGGTGGCCGGGCTCGTAACTCGCTCAATGGCAGAGCAATCGGATGGTTGCGGGTTCAAATCGTGGTCGGGAGATTGACTAAGCCACATCATTACACCAACGTTGATATACAATGAGCACCGATTCTTTTTTTTTACGAAGTCCTATGGATAGACTCGATCGCGTCAGAAGAACGTGGCATGGGTCTCCACTGGTTCGGGGCTGTAAACCAGGTGGTGAGCACCGCCGATGACCCGATGCTCAATTTGAGGAAGAGACCACTTCATACCTCCCCCGACGTTGGCCCGACGTACAATATGTCAAGCACCAGGACGTCGTGAAATGACATCGCAGCCGACGAGATAAATGCCGTTGTTCTTGAGGCACCGGTGCACAAAGCACACCGAAGGATCCCACAAATCACTTCATTACGGAGACGGCTTTGCTCAGACGTCTAGGGTAGGTCACAGGCTAATCCTACAATTTCGGAATCTATTAATGTTTTTTTTTTTATGATTGACAGGAGAGAATGGATTTACCCACCGAACCTATAAATATAATGGAAATGTTGAGCATCTGGATTCAATCTAAGTCCCGTCGGGTTGACCGTGTTCCAGTCATCTGCACTCGCCACAAAGACAAAGAACCCCCGTGTAGCCTTTACCAGACCGTTGGGGTAAGTGCTGTCGGCACGGCACACGAGGGGCTGGGTGGGCCAATACCACGCCCGGCCGCCTTTGTCTCCCCAATGGTGATGATTGCACCACCACACGACCCGGGGAAGACGCATGACCGGTTCAGATAATCGTCGCTGGTGTTGGCCGTGAGCGGGAATCGAACTCGTGCCACCCGGCTCGCATGTCAATCAGACACAACTATCGCCTCTTTACTTTGAGAGCCCAAGATCATAGTTGCTGCTGTATACTTAGCATCTGATTGAAGGGACGAGCAAGATGATAGTGCTTTCTCCTTGGTACATCGGTCTCTCCGCGTAAGAATGAAAAAAAAGCAAAAGTACATTTTGCACAAGTGCATTTTGCGAGTGCGTCATTTCAGCAATCCTGTGCGGCATTACTAAATCAGCACACGAAGAACCCTGCACCGGGTTCAACGTGAAAGTGTCTCATTGGGCATCGTCAGGCTTGCTTGAAGCAATGCCGGTTAACTGACAGACGCAATCCGCCTGTGACCTACCCTAGCCATCTGAACGCTAAGTTCTAAAGGAGCACGTTAAACACAACAAGACAATCAGCGCCGCTGAGATAATGCTCTCCCAGGAGGCAGTACATTCTTTTTATTTTTTTTGCGAAGCAGACGTATTGTCTGTGTGTCGATATTGTTATTCATGCTCTGATTAAATTATGCATTTGTGATGTACCTTATTCGAGACTATTTTGGGCCACAATGTAAATTATGAATGATTTTTTTATTTTACCAGGTAAGGCCCACCGAGCTAGACAACTCTTTTTCAGAAGCGACCTGGTCATCACAAACGATAGCTCAACGAAGTGGCTTGTGATCATCACGTGGACGTTGAAATCAGCCAAATACTATAAACGCGTGATGTCGATTCTAAATGTGGAGGGAGAAACCGGAAGACCCGCGTAAAAATCCACGTGACCACGGGGAAAGAGACACGCAACTCCAAATATACAGCAGCAGGCGTCAGGGTCGGGATCGAACCCACCACCTCCTGTAGACCAGGCGAGGTAGTTAACATCTCCTAGCCATCGTGATGATGATGAGAGAGAGAAAGACACGAAAACTCCAAATATACAGCAGCAGGCGTCAGGGTCCGGATCGAGCCCACGACCTCCTGCATACCAGGCGAGGTAGTTAACATCTCCTAGCCACCCCGATTGGTGGGGTGGCTGGTACAAACGCCCGGGCCCACATGGCTATGGTAGGGGCTCGGCGACCCTTCAAAGAAGATGAAAAAGAGTAATTTTGTTGTTTATTCTCTCTCACCAAAAGTAATTGGAGAGCCACATCTTAAATAAAGAAAATTGGTGATGGAATAGATCGTTTCCATTTAGTCACCCCCTCCCTCTCCGCCTTCGTTATTATTCAACAATACAGTTTGACCGTACATGTTGTTGTGACCAAGACATCCCATAGTGACCCCATTCCCTGCCACATTTAATCAATCGTCGTTACATTTAATTACGTTCGAGATTTAAGGGTTTTTTTTTTAACGACTACCCACCTCTCATTCACCGACTCACACGGCAGTGTCGGCCGCGACGGTGGAGGAGGCGATGGGGCTGCTGACAATCACCGTGTCCCAGGAGGGATGCCCTCGCGTTTTTATCGTCGACAGCGACGCCGTCAAGAGCCGCAGTGGCTTCACAGTCGCCGTGCGAAAATGTTGTGAGGTCGCGCTCGTCATCATCATCATCACACACAAAGCGCTCGCTGCAAATGGACCACAATTCCTCGCTGATCTCGTCAAAGGAGCGTAAACCACCATCCACGTGAACTGCGCTCATCCTCGCAGCAGCAGCAGCAGCGGAGGCGGCGGCTTTTGGCTTTAGCCATCGAACTTCACGGCTCAGACATCGGACACGGGCGGCGGTAGCCACCGCGTCGCGCTTTCAAATGCGCTTCTGCGGCCGTCTGGAACGCTCTCTTCCTTCCGATATTATTTTTTTTTAAAGCCTAAAGGTGTGCACTTTTAAATCGTCTAGATTGACAAACTCATTGTCTTTAGAACTACTTGTTGTGTTTAGTTCGTTGTCCTTAACCCGCACCTCTGATGAGCGCGGTTCGCTACGTACGGTGCGAAAGAAGTTCAATGAAAAAAATATAAAATATCCCCCGCCGAGGCCTTAGAAGACTGTTGGGGCAAGTGCTGTTAGCGAGCACCTGTGAAGGCCGGAACGGTACACGCGGGGGTGGGTGGCCAGCACCACGCCCGGCCGCCTTGATCTCCCCAGTGGCGATGTTTACACACCACACCAGGTACTGATTTGAGGCTGAGTCAACCTAGGGGAGGCGCGGTTCGCAATTTGTTAGGATTATTACACTAGTTATTAGTATAGTGTATAGATGTTGCAGCGTAAAATGTAAAAAATACGTGTTATTGTTCGTCTCCTTATATATAAATTACGCTTGGAAGAGTAGTCCAAACCCCACTTCTAAGGGGAAGCTCTGAAGAGCGTTGTCGAGTGGAGGGCCCTTCTAGCAGAAGTGGCGTAAGAAAGAAATCGCGCGGCTGGACCTTTACAAATAAATAAATAAATGTCTACGTTTTTACTGCCGTGGCTCTGAAAACAACAAAACGAGGACAGTTTGGTCAATAAATAATTCATGAATACCGCTCAAGGAAATTGTGGGGAGGGGGTGGGGGTGGTGTGTTGTTTTTTTTCTCCCCACATTGAGTAAAGACTAAGTGAACATGTGTACGTGAGCGCGTGACGCCGGGCCCCTTATCTCAGAGAGGCGGGGCGCGCATGAAGCAGCAGCTCAGGCGAGCAGTGTCTGTCGAGAGCGGAGGCTTAAGATTGATCATCTTTGCTGTGGAACGCGGGCGTGGGTGCATTGGGAGTGGGGTGGTGGTGGTGATCGACAAGGTGTGGCTCTCCGTCGAGCGCATGCTGATGCGCTCCTTGGTCATCCTGCCGTGCGGTGTTGCGCGGCTCGGCGAGCGATTCGTTAAATTCACTCCCGGCAACTTCTAGAGATGTTGGTCAGTTTATTTTGTGTGAACCGGCTCGTTGTTTTCAGCTCTGGGGAATGGGGGTGGGGTGGGGGTCGTGCGTCATGATGACAACGGAGGGGGGGGGGGTTGGGGGAGAGGCCTCGTTTTTGGGAGATAAAATGAAAGTGCCCGTGTTGGTGTTGTGGAGTAAACACGCTGCGCTGTGGCAGTGGCGTGGATCAATCTCCTCCTACACGCTGCCGTGCATAGAGGATGGGGGGGGGAGATGCCGGCCCAGGGACGAATCTCAACCGCGTGGTCCCCCCGAGGCCTTCAAGATAAACAGGAATTTTTGAATTTGGTCAAATTCGCAACAACAACAACAACAACAGAAAACGCCCTCAATATTTCAAGAGCGTCAACGCACTGTGGTCAATTGCAAGACGGTGGTGGGTACTTCATAAATAACGTCACGGAGCAGATGGGTCTCGCAAGAGCCCCCCCTGTTAAGACGTTAATGTGACCTACTCTTCCACGCCGGGCAGAGGACGGACGCCTCGGAAGAGGTGTTAGTACACCGCCCTCTGCACCCCCCCCCCACCACCGTAGGGTGTAACACGGCTCAACGCGGATGGGTGAACGGAGCCGTTCAACTTTCCCGAGCCGAGGGATTGAATCCGCCGCCGGCAGCCTCCGTATCCGCGGGCGGGCCCAGCGTGCCGCGAACCGTGAGGGCGACGGGCGTGGCAGGCAGCCCGCGTCCGTATTAAACGTGTAATTAATTCAAACAAACCAAAAATGTCGAGCTCTAATCTTTCCGCGGATATTGCTTCTTTTATACAGCGGTTGAGCTCCGATAAGCATTTCATGAAGAAGCGTTTATCACGCTGTGTGCGCGTGGACAAAAAAAAAATCGAAAATAAATGATTTAATTTGAAATGTTTTCAGGGTAATGTTATATATTAACCGCTAAAGATAATAATAATAATACCGATAAGCATGCCGCTGCATAATTGACACTTGCGGTGTTTACAATTATACATTTTTGGAGGGGAGAGGGGGGAGGAGAGGGGTAAAAAAGATCCGCTGCGTCAAATCGCGTTGTGACGCATTAATGGGACGTAATTGACGTCGAGCGATGAAATCGTTTCCATTTAGGGTGGCAATTATGGTAATTATAAGAATGGTTTGTTCCGCATGTTAAAACGAGCTTGCGAAGTTACAATTTTTGCAAATTATTAGGCTCTTTGCTGAATTATTTTTCAGATCCCACTGGAGATGTCTTTTTTATATTCGGTGGCGAACGGTCACATTGGGACAGAAAAAAAGGAGGGGGGGCTTTCAAGTATTTTTTTCCTAAAATGAAATTTCTAGTTGATAAAAAAAAAATCTTGCGGATAAATCTAAAGACACATCTAGAGAGAGAGAAAAAGCGGAAGTAATAGCCCATCATATCGTGCTGCGTAATATGAATCACCGTTTGTATCCGAAGGTATATCTGAAATATGTAAATCAATTATTGCGCACTGCCAAGCCACGTCTAATCTCGCGAAGATTATGTAGAAATAACATTGTGTGTTTACAGCAGCAGCAGCAGGATCTGGCAGAGGTAGGTAGTGACGGTAGGGAGAGGGGCGGATAATCCCCCGCCCCCCCCCCCCTCTCTAATTTTTTTTCGTAAAAAAATAAAGCACAATTAAATCTGGACTTAAAGCTTTCGCGACTGCAGTAATGCATATCCTTTGGCTCTTTTGGTAAAGTCACGTAGATAGGTTCAAAGTAAATAACACGACAAACGGCGACGTTCACGATCGCAACACAAGCGATCGTCATCTGGAATGTTTTTGTTATTTTCTACCTATCTACGTGACTTTACCGAAAGACCCAAACGATATGAAAGCGCAATTAATCAATGGGCAATGCACGAAGGCTTTCCCGATACACGCAGCGGGGCGAGAGCGAGAAGCAGGCTATATGAAGGACAAAAGCTAATTATATCCTTACTCATTCTGTTTTAACATTTGTTTAAAGGTTAGTCTACTACGTTCACTTTGTTTAACCCCCCACCACCACCACCGCTCCCCCACCGAGCCCCCCCTTCTCCACCCCCCAGAGGACCCAACGGTCAGCACACCGGACTTGCAACCCAGAGGTCATCGGTTCGACCTCCCGGCACGGGAGATGAAACGACGGCGCAACATTTCCCCGTTGCAAGGCCCACTCACGCGAGCCCACGATGCAAACCGCCGGCGACAATCGGGCGCGCTAGTCAAGGGCTAAATATGATTTAAAGCTTTCGTGACTGCAGGGATTTCATCTTCTTGGTTCTTTCGGTAAAGTCTCCACCTGAAGACGGCTGCTTGCGTTGTGGCCGAAACGTCGTGAGAATTATTTGATTATGTTTTATTTTTATTATTTTACTTTTTTTCCTTCTACGTGACTTTACCCAAAGAACCAAGAAGAGCTAAATATGATCGCCCCGTTATTCAAAGCAACCTACAGTAAAGGGGCCATTAAAAGCCATCGCTGATCCATTCTCTTCGGAGTCACCTCCACCTGCAAGTATCCCTAACCCCCGCAGGGCTGTTGAAGGCGTTCATTGATGTGCGAGGTGGGCGAGGTGGACAAGGTGGACTAGGTGGACGAGGTGGGCGAGGTGGACGAGGTGGACAAGGTGGGCGAGGTGGGAGAGGTGGACAAGGTGGGCGAGGTGGGAGAGGTGGACGAGGTGGGAGAGGTGGGCGAGGTGGACGAGGTGGGTGAGGTGGGAGAGGTGGACGAGGTGGACGAGGTGGGTGAGGTGGACGAGGTGGACGAGGTGAACGAGGTGGACAAGGTAGACAAGGTGGACGAGGTGGACGAGGTGGACGAGGTGAACGAGGTGGACGAGGTAGACAAGGTGGACGAGGTGAACGAGGTGGACGAGGTGGGTGAGGTGGGAGAGGTGGACGAGGTGGACGAGGTGGGTGAGGTGGACGAGGTGAACGAGGTGGACGAGGTAGACAAGGTGGACGAGGTGGGTGAGGTGGAGACGTGGGCGAGGTGGACGAGGTGTCTCAACGGTGCGAGCTCCGAGGGTGGCTCCAGCGAGACCCTGGGGTTCTCACGTCTCGTGGAGGGAGTTGACGGCGAGGTCACATGTGGGGACTCTACTTTGTCCAAGTCGTCTGGCACAGCAGTGACGTGAGCAAGCTATGACAGAGCCCAGCACCTTCACCCTTTATACAAAAACCAGACAAACCCCCCCCACCCCGCCCGTCTTTTGATTTTATAAATTTGACACATCACGATCAGACGTTCGGAAATAATAAAACGAGCACTCTTCTTGGTTCTTTCGGTAAAGTCAGGTAGAATGTGACTTTACCGAAAGAACCAAGAAGATGAATCCCTGCAGTCACGAAAGCTTTAAATCGAAATTTAACCGCCACTACGGGGTGGGATTCCATAAAACTCTAAGATCTTTCAACAAACTCCGGGATATTCTACGTGACTTTACCGAAAAAACCAAGAAGATGAATCCATGCAGTCACAAAAACTTTAAATCGAAATTTAACCGCCACTACGGGGTGGGATTCCACAAAACTCTAAGATCTTTCAACAAACTCCGGGATATTCTACGTGACTTTACCGAAAGAACCAAGAAGATGAATCCATGCAGTCACGAAAACTTTAAATCGAAATTTAACCGCCACTACGGGGTGGGATTCCACACACGGGCAACGGGCAATCGGTGAAGGGAAAGACGCTCCTCGGGAAGTTGCAGAGCGAGAGTTGAAGAGCAGCGAACTCAGCCAACCACTTCACAGCAGAGGTCGCAATCGGGTACCCGATACTCGTACCCTACCCGATACCCGGCTACCCGTACCCGGCCAAATACGGGTACCCGTTTGCGACCCTGTTGCGGCCGGGTACGGGTACGGGTAGGCCGTGAGTCACTGTTGAGTAACTGTTTGTCACTCATTTCCCAATGTCTTGTCTCTTCTCACAATTCAAGTTCCTAGAATCAACCCACCCGCGCCTGCAACATGGCTTCATCCCAGAGGTCGCAATCAGGTACCCGATACCCGTACCCTACCCGATACCCGACTACCCGTACCCGGCCGTGTACGGGTACGGGTAGGCCGTGAGTCACTGGTGAGTCACCGTTTGTCACTCACTTCCCAACGTCTTGTCTCTTCTCACAATTCAAGTTCCTAGAATCAACCCACCCGCGCCTGCAACATGACTTCATCCCAGAGGTCGCAATCAGGTACCCGTACCCTACCCGTACACGAGAAAAAGACAACGACCCCCCCCCCTATCCACACACCGCCATCCTCACAAGAGAATAGTAACGCAGGCTGGGAAACCACGAGTTTCTTACGAGACAATTCGTGAATAAATAATTACATGGTTTCACACGTAGTAAGGCTTTCGCGACCAATATGTATTCATAATAAAGGTGTTTGGGTTAGTTTGCCTAAGTGTAAATGTTGTGTCGTAACCCTCCACCACCCGACGCAGCCAATTAGTAAGGGATTTGTCACGTAAACAAAACGCCAATTAGTTACTGCTTCAGCCCACCGGTGTGTTGGAGAGTAAATCCACAACATTTACAATTTATACCTACGCGATCTAAACCAAAAACCTTTATTATGAACTAATTATGTGGTTTCCAGAGGGATTTTTTTTTAGCAGCAGTGAGCATCAGTGACTAAAACGAAACTTTGAAAAAAATATTATTTATTTTACCAGGAACAGCCCCACTGACCTGCTCTATAGCTATTTTAAATCCTTTATATTAAGTTCACTTGCTTGCTGGCTTGCGCGCTTACGACCGTGCAAATCTTTCGGTCGTTTTTTAACCCACTTCCCGTGATCCAATCGAGCTGACATTTTGCACACAGACTCGTTGTGTGTGACAATTAATTTTCGTGAAAATTTTTTTCCAAAATTTTCAACATTTTAGGAAAAAAATTATTATATTTAATTACCAATTGCTTAATGGTGGCAGGCAATCATCTGACCCATAGGTGTCAGCCATCTCAAGCCAGAGGACGAGAGGACTCTAGCCGCCACGCATATAAAGGATTTATAGTGAAAAACTTTGTTTTTACGGGTTAATTTTTTCAGACGCGTATTTGGCGACCACGAATATATCGCCTCAACGGGAGCGGCTTATCGTCACGTCGAAAGTTATAGCAGTAGCCAAACACTCTGAACGCGTGACGTTGATTCTCAATATGGAGGGGGGAAAACCCGGAGGAGCCTGCGACAAATCCACGCGACCACGGGGAGAGAGACGCGCAGACTCCAAGCATACAGGCGTAGCGCTCGGGATCGAACCCACAAACATCCTGGTATACCAGGCGAGGTAGTTAACATCTCCTAGCCACCGCGTGACGATACGGTGCTGCACTGATGAGTTTTTTTTTAGGAGGATAAAACCGGTCCGCTGTTCCCTATCGCTGTCTCAATGCTCTTGTAAGTCGCTAAAAAAAATGTTTGGTGGCGATCTCAGACCTCACACGTCGCTTGTACTTCTTCAAGAAAAGCCGATGGATTTTGTTCCATAATGCACAAACAGCTGTGTGCTTTTAACCTATTTCTGTGCCCTCGATTAATGAATACTTGTTCATACAAAACCAGGACACGTCAAAAATAACCCCCCCCTCCAACCCCCGCCAAAAAAAATGTAAATGTTCAACGTGCCAATTCCCGATAACAATGTCCCCAAGATGTGCCGCAGCAGCAGCAGCAGGGAGAGACGCGCGTGTGTGTGCGTGGCAGATACAATAAAAAAGCTGCATAATGCAACGAAGGGACCCCCCCCCTCTCCTCGTTCCCCGACTGCCCCCTCCCGCACCGACTGCCCACACCCCCACACACCCACACACCCACGTCCCGAGGGGTGGCCTCTCTGGTGAGAATTCGCCCGGGTAAAGAAATCGTCAAATTACCATTTTTCGGTGACTCACTTAACCCACGCAGCTGGGTGCAACGTCGCGCGGTGACCAGTGACGGATTATCCCAGTAGCACCAGTAGCTACAAATACTACGGGCCCCCCACTTTCAAGTGCCCCCCACTTTCAAAGGCCCCCCACTTTCAAGGGCCCCGCACATTCAAGGGCCCTGCACTTTCAAGGGCCACGCGCTAAATGCATTCAAGCCACCAATTCCGGTTCGGTGATTCTGCACTTACTCTATTACTATAGCACTATACCGCCTTCAACTTTTACGAACGACCGGGTGTTTAAGGTGAGCGATGTGTCGTATTATCTGGCTGTATAGCGAATTTAAAAAATACAATGACTTTACTGTGCAAGTTAAAAATGTGTTTTAATATTTGCGTGTTTTTTTTTATTAGGGCCCCTTTATAACATCATGCTACAGGCCCCGCGCACTTAGCTTAATCCGGCACTTGCAGTGACTTAGCCTGATCATCCGTAACGGTTTGTAGCCGGCTTAAGCCAACAACAACAGACATCGTAATGCCATTTGTAACGCGCACAATGTTTAACGAGAATACATGGCCGTGACTCAGAGGCGCAGAGAGCCAACGTCATCAGTGTCGCTCGAAAACCAGGCGACAAGAAGAGGTGGGGGGGTCTTTAAGAAAGAGGTGGTGGGGGTCTTTAAGAAAGAGGTGGGGAGCCTTTAAGAAAGAGGTGGGGGCCTTTAAGAAAGAGGTGGGGGACCTTCAAGAAAGAGGTGGGGGACCTTCAAGAAAGAGGTGGGGGGTCTTTAACAAAGAGGTGGGGGGCCTTTAAGCGTCTCTTAGGAGTCGGTGTAAGTGGGATGATGCGAGAGTGAATGGGGGTGGCGTTCCAGACGACGGCGGCTGCCACGGAGAAACTTTGCCCAGCAGTGAGGAGGGGGAGGGTGGGGAGGAGGGGGAGGGTGGGGAGGGTGGGGAGGAGGGTGAGGGTGGGGAGGGTGGAGAGGGTGGGGAGGAGGGGGAGGGTGGGGAGGGTGGGGAGGAGGGGGAGGGTGGGGAGGAGGGGGAGGGTGGGGAGGGTGGGGAGGAGGGGGAGGAGGGGGAGGGTGGGGAGGACGGGGAGGGTGGGGAGGACTGGGAGGGTGGGGAGGAGGGGGAGGGTGGGGAGGGTGGGGAGGAGGGGGAGGAGGGGGAGGGTGGGGAGGACTGGGAGGGTGGGGAGGAGGGGGAGGGTGGGGAGGAGGGGGAGGAGGGGGAGGGTGGGGAGGACGGGGAGGGTGGGGAGGACTGGGAGGGTGGGGAGGAGGGGGAGGGTGGGGAGGGTGGGGAGGAGGGGGAGGAGGGGGAGGAGGGGGAGGGTGGGGAGGACTGGGAGGGTGGGGAGGAGGGGGAGGGTGGGGAGGAGGGGGAGGGTGGGGAGGACGGGCAGGGTGGGGAGGACTGGGAGGGTGGGGAGGAGGGGGAGGGTGGGGGAGAAGGGGGAGGAGGGGGAGGGTGGGGAGGAGGGGGAGGAGGGGGAGGGTGGGGAGGGTGGGGAGGAGGGGGAGGGTGGGGAGGGTGGGGAGGACGGGGAGGGTGGGGAGAAGGGGGAGGAGGGGGAGGGTGGTGAGGGCCCTGCCTGTAGCTGGCGGTAATGGGGGTTGGGCGAGGACAACGGATCCCCACTCCGTCGCCAACGCGCGCACCTCGTAAAGGGGATGTAACAATGTGGGTCGCCGTGATGAGACGTGAATGGGGTGGGCGGTTGTTTTTGTTGCTCCACCCCCCCCCTCCGCCCCCCCCCCCCCAGCTCTCCCCGGGGCCCCCCCCCCCAGCCCCCCCAGCCCCCCCTCTTTTCGAGTGTGTCACCAAATTCATCAAAAGATTCCGTGAGGACGCCTCGCGCTCTCCCCACCTCTTGTTGAGCGAGAAGCAATGGGAGCAGAGAGAGAGAGAGAAAGAGATGGAGAGAGAGAGAGACAGAGAGACAGAGGGGGAGCATTTGCAAGTCCATTCTCATCGCCGTGTTTTTAAATCTCCCCTCTCTCCCTCCTCCTCCTCTCCCCGGCGTGACACATCGAATGGCGTATCGGGCGAGACGGCTTCTGCGTTCATTTATTTTTCACTCGACGTTCCAGATCGCTGCTAGGCTGGTCGTGGCGCAGTTTGGTTTCAGTTTCATTGATTTCGTACAGCCCCGTGAGCCGGGTTAATGGGAGCGTCGTTGTGATTATCATTATTATAGATCGGTGCGCCTAACCATAATACTAATTGATTATTGTCGCCATATGAGTGCTGTAACCATGTGAGCTTGCTATAATGACGAGTCACATGCGTTGTGGGGGGGGGGGGCATCTGGTAACCTCACAGCAGCCCCCGCGAGCCACTGGTGACCCCAGCTCACCTTTGCTGCGTCCCCAGCATCATCAGCATCATCATCGTGCTGCTGCTGCTGCTGCCAAATGCCCGGTGGCGTTTCAAATGTGGCTACAGCCCTCGCACACCGATGATGATGATGATGTCTCATCGGCGAGAGTGCAACCCCCCCACCCCTTCTCCTCCTCCCTCGCTGTGAAAATGAGTAAAGAACGCCGCCCTAATGCCACCTTCGCCGGGATTGTTTGCACGCAACTCCACAAACGCCACTCTACGTGTGTGTGTGTGTGTGCGAGTGTGTGTGTGCGTGTGTGTGTGCGTGTGTGTGTGTGCGAGTGTGTGTGAGTGTGTGTGTAGATGAGTGTGTGTGTGTGCGCGAGTGTGTGTGCGTGTGCGTGTGTGCGAGTGTGTGTGAGTGTGTGTGTAGATGAGTGTGTGTGTGTGCGAGTGTGTGCAAGTGTGTGTGTGTGCGAGTGTGTGTGAGTGTGTGTGTGCGTGTGTGTGTGTGAGCGCGTGTGTGCAAGTGTGTGTGTGTGCGAGTGTGCGTGTGTGTGTGTGCGAGTGTGTGTGAGTGTGTGTGTAGATGAGTGTGTGTGTGTGCGAGTGTGTAAGTGTGTGCGAGTGTGTGTGGGTGAGTGTGTGTGTGCGTGTGTGTGTGTGAGCGCGTGTGTGCAAGTGTGTGTGTGTGCGAGTGTGCGTGTGTGTGTGTGTGTGTGTGTGCGAGAGTGTGTGTGAGTGTGTGTGTAGATGAGTGTGTGTGTGTGCGAGTGTGTAAGTGGTGTGCGAGTGTGTGTGGGTGAGTGTGTGTGTGCGTGTGTGTGTGTGAGCGCGTGTGTGCAAGTGTGTGTGTGTGCGAGTGTGCGTGTGTGTGTGTGCGAGTGTGTGTGAGTGTGTGTGTGTGCGAGTGTGTAAGTGTGTGCGAGTGTGTGTGGGTGAGTGTGTGTGTGCGTGTGTGTGTGTGAGCGCGTGTGTGCAAGTGTGTGTGTGTGCGAGTGTGCGTGTTTGTGTGCGTGTGTGTGTGCGTGTGTGTGTGTGCGAGTGTATGTGTGTGCGAGTGTGTGTGTGCGCGTGTGCGTGTGCGTGCGTGTGTGTGTGCGAGTGTGTGTGTGTGTGGGGAGCGGTGGTGTAGCGGTTAGCGCTACGCTGCGCTACGAACCTGGCGAACCGGGTTCGATTCCCGATCACGGCCAACACTCAGTGGTGACGATTATCATAAACCGGTCCTGTGCCTTCCCTTGGTCGACTCGGCCTCAAATGAGTACCTGGGACAGTGTGCGGTAAACATCGCCACCGGGGGAGACAAAGGCGGCCGGGCGTGCTGTTGGCCACCCACCCCCTCGTGCGCCGTTCCGGCCTTCATACGTACTCACTACCAGCACTTGCCCCTTTCAGTCTGTGACGGCTATACGGGGGACCTGTGTCTTTGTGCGCTTGTGGTATCGTGAGCAATAGAATTTAGTCGAGATGGATGTGGCACGTTTTGCCAATTATTATATTCATCATCAACCCCCCGAAAGGAACATCTCGGGACTGTTGCGATCGAAATTAACCGAACCGTGCCAGGTACTCTGTCACTTTCATTTGTTTGGCTGTGGCAGGAGGTGCAGTGAGGCCGTCCCGACGCACGCAAACGCCGCACCCGTGAGACGCGGGCCGATGATTTGAATGCAGAGGAAATGCGGTGCTTTGCTGTAAGCCTAAAAAAAGATTCATAATCTCTACATATGAATCTGTGTCTCTGTATTTGATTGATACGGTGGACGTAGAGAAGTTAACAACCACGAGGGTGACGAATATGCGACGGTGTCCCGGGAGTGGTGGAGGGGGGGCGGTGGGGGGGGGGGGGCGAAAGGGGGGAGGTGGGGGGGCCAGAGGGGGAGGTGGTGGGGGGGGGCGAGAGGGGGAAGTGGGGGGGGGGAGCGAGAGGGGGAGGTGGGGGGCGAGAGGGGGGGAGATGGGGGGGGCGAGAAGGGGGGAGGTGGAGGGGCGAGGGGGGGGGAGGTGGGGGAGGGCGAGAGGGGGGAGGTGGGGGGCGAGAGGGGGGGAGATGGGGGGGGGGCGAGAAGGGGGGGAGGTGGGGGGGCGAGAAGGGGGGAGGTGGGGGGGCGAGAAGGGGGGAAGGTGGAGGGGCGAGAGGGGGGGAAGTGGGGGGGCGAGAGGGGGGGAGGTGGAGGGGCGAGGGGGGGGGAGGTGGGGGGAGGGCGAGAGGGGGGAGGTGGGGGGCGAGAGGGGGGGAGATGGGGGGGCGAGAAGGGGGGAGATGGGGGGGCGAGAAGGGGGGGAGGTGGGGGGGCGAGAAGGGGGGAAGGTGGAGGGGCGAGAGGGGGGGAAGTGGGGGGGCGAGAGGGGGGGAGGTGGAGGGGCGAGGGGGGGGGAGGTGGGGGAGGGCGAGAGGGGGGAGGTGGGGGGCGAGAGGGGGGGAGATGGGGGGGCGAGAAGGGGGGAGGTGGGGGGGCGAGAAGGGGGGAGGTGGGGGGGCGAGAAGGGGGGAAGGTGGAGGGGCGAGAGGGGGGGGAAGTGGGGGGGCGAGAGGGGGGGAGGTGGAGGGGCGAGGGGGGGGGGAGGTGGGGGAGGGCGAGAGGGGGGAGGTGGGGGGCGAGAGGGGGGGAGATGGGGGGGCGAGAAGGGGGGAGATGGGGGGGGCGAGAAGGGGGGAGGTGGGGGGGCGAGAAGGGGGGAAGGTGGAGGGGCGAGAGGGGGGGAAGTGGGGGGGCGAGAGGGGGGGAGGTGGAGGGGCGAGGGGGGGGGGAGGTGGGGGAGGGCGAGAGGGGGGAGGTGGGGGGCGAGAGGGGGGGAGATGGGGGGGCGAGAAGGGGGGAGATGGGGGGGCGAGAAGGGGGGAGGTGGGGGGGCGAGAAGGGGGAAGGTGGAGGGGCGAGAGGGGGGGAAGTGGGGCGAGGGGCGAGAGGGGGGGAGGTGGAGGGGCGAGGGGGGGGGAGGTGGGGGAGGGCGAGAGGGGGGAGGTGGGGGGCGAGAGGGGGGGGAGATGGGGGGGGCGAGAAGGGGGGAGGTGGAGGGGGGGCGAGAGGGGGGGAGATGGGGGGGCGAGAAGGGGGGAGGTGGGGGGGCGAGAAGGGGGGAAGGTGGAGGGGGCGAGAGGGGGGGGAGGTGGGGGGGCGAGAGGGGGGAGATGGGGGGGGCGAGAAGGGGGGGAGGTGGGGGTGGCGAGAAGGGGGGAAGGTGGAGGGGCGAGAGGGGGGGGAGGTGGGGGGGCGAGAAGGGGGGAGGTGGGGGGGCGAGAGGGGGGGAGGTGGAGGGGCGAGGAGGGGGGGGAGATGGGGGGGCGAGAAGGGGGGGAGGTGGGGGGGCGAGAGGGGGGGGAGGTGGGGGGGCGAGAGGGGGGAGGTGGAGGGGCGAGGGGGGGGGAGGTGGGGGAGGGCGAGAGGGGGGAGGTGGGGGGCGAGAGGGGGGGGAGATGGGGGGGGCGAGAAGGGGGGAGGTGGGGGGGCGAGAAGGGGGGGAGGTGGGGGGGCGAGAAGGGGGGAAGGTGGAGGGGCGAGAGGGGGGGAAGTGGGGGGGCGAGAGGGGGGGAGGTGGAGGGGCGAGGGGGGGGGAGGTGGGGGAGGGCGAGAGGGGGGAGGTGGGGGGCGAGAGGGGGGGAGATGGGGGGGCGAGAAGGGGGGAGGTGGGGGGGCGAGAAGGGGGGAGGTGGGGGGGCGAGAAGGGGGGAAGGTGGAGGGGCGAGAGGGGGGGAAGTGGGGGGGCGAGAGGGGGGGAGGTGGAGGGGCGAGGGGGGGGGAGGTGGGGGGAGGGCGAGAGGGGGGAGGTGGGGGGCGAGAGGGGGGAGATGGGGGGCGAGAGGGGGGAGGTGGGGGGGCGAGAAGGGGGGAGGTGGGGGGGCGAGAAGGGGGGAAGGTGGAGGGGCGAGAGGGGGGGAAGTGGGGGGGCGAGAGGGGGGGAGGTGGAGGGGCGAGGGGGGGGGAGGTGGGGGAGGGCGAGAGGGGGGGAGGTGAGGGGGGCGAGAGGGGGGAGATGGGGTGGGGGGCGAGAAGGGGGGAGTGGGGGGGCGAGAAGGGGGGAGGTGGGGGGGCGAGAAGGGGGGAAGGTGGAGGGGCGAGAGGGGGGGAAGGTGGGGGGGCGAGAGGGGGGGAGGTGGAGGGGGCGAGGGGGGGGGGAGGTGGGGGAGGGCGAGAGGGGGGAGGTGGGGGGCGAGAGGGGGGGAGTGGGGGGGCGAGAAGGGGGGAGGATGGGGGGGCGAGAAGGGGGGAGGTGGAGGGGGCGAGAGGGGGGAAGGTGGAGGGGCGAGAGGGGGGGGAGGTGGGGGGGCGAGAGGGGGGGGCGAGGTGGAGGGGCGAGAGGGGGGGAGGTGGGGGGGCGAGAGGGGGGAGGTGGGGGGCGAGAGGGGGGGAGATGGGGGGGCGAGAAGGGGGGAGGTGGGGGGGCGAGAGGGGGGGGAGATGGGGGGGCGAGAAGGGGGGAGGTGGGGGGGCGAGAGGGGGGAAGGTGGAGGGGCGAGAGGGGGGGAGGTGGGGGGGCGAGAGGGGGGGAGATGGGGGGGCGAGAAGGGGGGAGGTGGGGTGGCGAGAAGGGGGGAAGGTGGAGGGGCGAGAGGGGGGGAGGTGGGGGGGCGAGAGGGGGGAGGTGGGGGGGCGAGAGGGGGGGAGGTGGAGGGGCGAGGGGGGGGGAGATGGGGGGGCGAGAGGGGGGAGGTGGGGGGGCGAGAGGGGGGGAGGTGGGGGGGCGAGAGGGGGGAGGTGAGGGGCGAGGGAGGGGGGAGGTGGGGGGCGAGAGGGGGGAGATGGGGGGGCGAGAAGGGGGGGAGGTGGGGGGGCGAGAGGGGAGGGAGGAGGGGGGGCGAGAAGTGGGGAGGTGGGGGGGCGAGAAGGGGGAAGGTGGAGGGGCGAGAGGGGGGGAGGTGGGGGGGCGAGAGGGGGGGAGGTGGAGGGGCGAGAAGGGGGGAGATGGGGGGCGAGAAGGGGGGAGGTGGGGGGGCGAGAAGGAGGGAAGGTGGAGGGGCGAGAGGGGGGGAGGTGGGGGGCGAGAGGGGGGGAGGTGGGGGGGCGAGAGGGGGGGGGAGATGGGGGGGCGAGAAGGGGGGAGGTGGGGGGGGAGGTGGAGGGGCGAGGGGGGAGGGGGGGAGGCAGGTGGGGGGGGGCGAGAGGGGGGGCAGCAGCAGCAGCTTCTGGCTCGCCATCGAACACAGACGGTGCGCACCGCACCGTCGCGCAGCACCTCCAGACGCCCCTCCGCGGCCGTCTGGAACGTTCTTCCTTCCGATGCTGGACAGCCCGCCGGGAGTTATGGCACTTTTCAATCATCTACATCAGTGCCGAATTAAGCGAGTGCGGGGCCTGTAGAAAATATTATGAAGGGGCCATAAATACAAAATATTTAAACACAAATTTGTAATCTTGACTTAACGCTTTCGTGACTGCAGGAAAAAACTATTTATTTGAACCTATCTATGTGACTTTACCGAAAGACCCAAAGAATACAAATTTGTCACTTGCATAGTAAAGTAATTGTATTTAAAAATTTGCTATACAGCCAGATTGTACGACAAATCGCTCACCTTAAACACCCAAGTCGTTCATAAAAGTCGAAGGCGGTATAGTACTATAGTAATAGGGCAAGTGCAGAATCACTGAACCGGAATTGAGAACTTGAAAGCATTTAGCGCGGGGCCCTTGAAAGTGCGGGGCCCCTTAGCTACTAAATATGTTACTACTAGTAGCTACTACATATGTAGTAGTAGCTACTACTACATGTGTAGTAGCTACTACACATGTAGTAGTAGCTACTACACAAGTAGCTACTGTTGCTACTACGATAATCCCGCACTGATCTACATTGACAACTCATTTTTGTTGGAACGACTTTTTTGCGTTTGGTTTATTGTCCCTCCGCCCCGCATCTCCGATTAGCGCGGTTGGCTACGTTCAACATAAACACCCGTGACACCTAAAGTTACTCACTGTGCACGCTGTTACAGGTGCGTTACTCGCTATACACGCTGTTACATGTGCGTTACTCGCTATACACGCTGTTACATGTGCGTTACTCGCTATACGCGCTGTTACAGGTGCGTTACTCGCTATACGCGCTGTTACAGGTGCGTTACTCGCTATACGCGCTGTTACAGGTGCGTTACTCGCTAAACACGCTGTTACAGGTGCGTTACTCGCTATACACGCTGTTACAGGTGCGTTACTCGCTATACGCGCTGTTATATTTGTGATGAGCCCGGTGACCTGAGTTGGATTTTCCGGCCACGGCTAATGTAAGTGACATCTGGAACAGTCCTTATTACCCCCCCCCTCCCCCCTCTCTAATTCTACCAACCAATCTGACGGGCGCGGTGAAGTATATCGCTGAACAGTCCCCACATATGCCTGGCAGATTGATGCATGTCAGTGTTCTCCACTCGTTTTCAGAGGGGGAAGTTGTTGGAGGGGGAGGTGTCACTTTCGCTGATAAGACATCATCAGTGTGCGGGGCCGCTGGGGTTTGACATCAGCACGATGATGATGGGGGGGGGGGGGTCACGATTTGTGTCTTGTCGGGTTGGGCGCACGTACAGGGGCCGCACGAAAGGCCTTGCAATGAAAACCACTGATTTATATTTGTTTTTAAAAAGAAAACGGCCGAACAGCTAAATAATTCGCGCGCGCGCGTGTGAGATTATCCATCTGCATCAAGCAATTAATACCGAGCGAATTGCAAATTAATCGGTGCGGTGTTGGTGTTGAATTTATGGTGCCATAGTTGGTGGTGGTGGTTGTGGTGGCACGGCCGTCAGCACCACGTGTTGCGGATTGCGGGGGGCCCTGCTTCCATTTCCCGGCCACGAGCTTTGTACCCCCCCCCCACCACAACTACCCAGGGCTAGTAGCGTAACACATGGGATTTACTAGTGTATTGTATTACATTGCTCTGTTTTTCTTTTTTACCTTTTCTTGTTTCGTTGCATGTAATGGCAGAGATTCGGGATTAATAAAAGTACACCAATAACCACAATCATATGAACAGAAAAAAAAAATTTTGAGCAATATATTGGGAGGCGACATTTTGAGCATATTTGAATATTGGGGGGGGGTGTCCCCCCCCCAATGTTGTATGTACGTGTTTCGTATGTATGTTTAGAATGTGTGTGTGTGTCTAGTATGTAGTTTATATTTTAGTTTTTTTTTATCAGTTTACCATATGGTAGTCATTATATAGTTTAGTATATGCCCAGTTACTTAATGTTAATAGCTCAGCTTTTTGGAGAGTATATTGAGTGCATTGATTATATTGATGTAGTTTATATTTTTTTTCTTTCACATCGGTGTATTGTATGGTAGTAGGGTATTTGTAGTTCTTTAGAAACTCATTTTTTGTCGTTGCCCACGTAATGCACGAGCTTGATACGCGGTGGTTTGGCTGCTGCAGCTCTTTACTGTTAAAATGTCCCTCCCTTTATTACTGCTAATCCTATTTCCCTCCCTTTATCACTGCTAATCCTACATAATATACGAGCATAATATGACTGTGAGACCCCCCACCACCTACACATTCCACAAGTAGTGACTAATCCCATATCTGCATTTGTCATCAACATGCTGAATTCCTCTGATATGTAAACTCCTTTGTCAAGGCTCTCTCCTCCGACCCAACTTAAAAATACGCAGCCAAGCTTAGCAGTGTTCATTAGGACGATGTCTTTCCGACAGCCCTGTTCTTCACCTGAGGACGGCTGCTTGCGTTGTGGCCGAAACGTCGTGAGAATTTTATTTTATTATGTTTTATTTTTATTATTTTATTATTTCCCTTCTACGTGACTTTACCGAAAGAACCAAGAAGATGAATCGGGATGCTGTTTACGACGGGTCCCATATACGACCCCGTCGTCGTGAAAGCGTGGACCGCCTCAGAGGAGGGAGTTGGTGAGATGAAATCGCCTCTCGGATGTATTTGTTGCATCCAGCAGTGAACCAAGCACGGTTCTTTGGTGACAAATGACCGTCGCTTGAATGACGTTAGGAAATAACTTGGGGTGGGGTGGGGGAGAAAATGCAGCGATTATTTTCGGGATAAATCTTAAGTAATTCACTTCAGGCGACTGCTCATTAGGTTACTAGATTTCCATACAGAAAGAATCCCCTTTGATGCTTAACGCTTTTGTGGCCAGATGTTGGATAATAAAAATAAATCACTTCTTTGTGGGTATTTTATACAAAAGGCCGACGAGATTATGTTATTAGTCGTGAATTATGGGGTTATTTTCTAATTCGGCCGATGAGGGCGTTTAAAATGGATCAAATAGCTTTATTTTTTTAAGCAATATACCGGTGGCGTTATACACTCTGTTATCATGTTTTTGAGATACGTCGAGTAAAACTTATCCTCATCCTCCGCACCCTGAACATCCGTCAATCCCTTTATCCGCAGGTCCACATCATCCATCATAGCCCACACCAATCTGCGGTTACTCCGTGGGTCCGTTCTTGTCTCTTCTCAACCTATCATCCCTCCCTCTGCGATCGATAAAATAGCTACCATGCTGTGGGGAATTTTAACAGTGATTTATTTTTCTTTCCGAAAGATGGACTTGCCTCTGCCATACGAATGTCGACTTTCCCCACTGGCTTAGGGCCATCAACAGGTGACGAGCACCCCAGCCTCAAATGCTCACTCGAGCAGGAATTCACGTTTATTTACGAGATAAAAAAAAATGACGAATATTACACTGGTCAACACACTTTTTTCTGACAAGGTATTCCAACGGTTTTAAGGTAATGTTGGGGTGCTGATTCCAAATCTGGCATCAGTTTTTGTCTATCACATCAGGTTTTTGAGATATCAAATATTGCATTTTTAATAAAAACTGCAGAAGAAAAATATTAAATAAATGTGGATATCTACATATAATGATATTATAAACACACCATACTAAAAATACAGCACCATATTTTAACACTAAAGCAGTCACTGACTCGCAACAACTTGCAATCATAAATGACAGAGTTAATTTCGGGTAAAATCAATGAAAATGGGGTATGCCGATAGCATAAAAATTAGATGTGATAGAGAAAATCTGAGATCATATTTGGAATCAGCACCCTGAAATTAGTCTAAAACAGCTGCAAAAGTCCAGGCCAGAAAAAAAATGTGTTGACCAGTGCTATTTTTATTGAACCCATTGCAACAATTACAGCCGTGAGACGCGCGCACGTACAGCAAGAGTTATGAGGTCCGAGGATTGTTTATTTTCAATGTCTAATGGGTTTACAGGCCTCCTGGGACAGTGGCCGACGGTCTATAATCATGATGTGGAGAGGCAACCAAGGAACAGAATTGCGTCCATTCCAGAGTGTGATGGAATCAGAAGGTGTCGGCAGCTTGATTAATTAAATTCAGATTAATTTGAATCGATTGCTTCGGCACGCGTGTCGCCGTTCGGAAGCTGTCGTGAAGGGCGATTCAATTTCATGATAAACCCGTTGGCTTTCGAATGACTCTCGCCTTCTTCTCGATAGCCGATTGGATCTTGCGAACGCGGAGGGCTCCAACGTCTCACCGCGGAGTAGGAGATACAAGTATAACCCGTAAAAACAAAGTGTTTCACTATAAATCCTTTATATGCGTGGCGGCTAGAGTCCTCTCGTCCTCTGGCTTGAGATGGCTGCCACCTATGGGTCAGATGAGTTCATTGCACCATTAAGCAATTGGTAATTAAATCTAATATTTTTGTCCCAGCAACATAGCAAAGTACTGCTTCATCTACATAACAAAGGCTCAGTCCCATTCACAGCAGCTGCACCTTTACATCAGCCGCGCCTTAACAACTCTTGGAACCTCCCAGTTCAACCAGTCTACACAACAAAGGCTCATTCCTAGCAGCGGCTTCAGCCGCACCAACCTCACAATGATAATAATACAAAACTCCGATCCAGAGGCCTGCCTTGGCTCCTCCCACCCTCAACCAGTATATATACAAGGACGGTTTTTAATTTCGATTTAAAGCTTTCGTGACTGCAGGGATTCATCTTCTTGGTTCTTTCGGTAAAGTCACGTAGAAGGGAAATAATAAAATAATAAAAATAAAACAATAAAATAATTCTCACGACGTTTCGGCCACAACGCAAGCAGCCGTCATCAGGTGAAGACCAGGTCTGTCGGGGAGACAGCGTCTGAATTCAGACGCTGTCTCCCCGAAACGTCGTGAGAATAATTTTTTTTATGTTTTATTATTTTATTATTTCCCTTCTACGTGACTTTACCAAAGAACCAAGAAGAAGGACGGGTTTCTTGGAATTTCTCTTACTTGACACAGCAATTGTGCTGTGACGGTTCCACCTGAAGACGGAAGCTTGTGTTGCCTCCGAAACGTCGTGATTTTTTTTACTTTTATTAATTTAAATTTAATTTTTTTTACCTACGTGACTTTACCTTAAAAACCTAAGAATAGGAGGAGGAGGGTTCTGCAAGAGTTAACAAGTGTCTCGTGAGCTGCACGGGAGACGTGAAGACGCGTCTATCTGTACGAATATCTATAGATTGAGCACCCTGCGTGAACGACTGCGATTGGTTGCAATAAATAATATATCGCAGGGTGTTGCTGTTGTTGTTTATTTCTAGAGAGGTCACGTTTCATTTATTGTCCGACTCAGTGAAGTATATAAATAAACACAGGGGTGGAGCGGTGGCGCAGCGGTTAGCACACCCGTGCTATGCACGTGACTATGTTGAACCTTTTTCGCACCGTACGTCGCCGACCGTGGAAATCGGAGGTGAACGCCGCGGCGAATACAAATCAAGCCGCTTCCGGAATTGTAATTCATTCACTACAACGTCAATAATCCTACAACTAACAATAGCTCACACCTGTTTACCATTGAGACTGAGAATTCCCCCCACCCCTTTTCAATTTTCCCAAATCCCCAACCACTCCGACCCACTTTCCCCTTCACTTTCTCTACCTCTCTCTCTCTCTCCACCAAGAGGGAGGTTGTTTGTTTATTTGACTGCCAAGTGCTGCCCGGGTCATCGCTCTAGAATGCTGCTCTTTAAAAATGCAGCATTCTCACCGAGGCCATCCAAATCAACTAATTCACTTTGACCAGGTGTGCGGTGTTGCACTTCAAGCAATGTGCACCCGTGGCGTTGTCAAACAAACACATACATCTCGTAGACTTCTCGATTATTGGTGGCACTGCGTTGGCAGTAGCGCGCGAGCACAAATAACAAACAACTCGTCACCACACCCATCAATTACACTGCGGCCTTAATCGCGTGGCCATGAAAAAGGTCCGAATACCTGAAACGTCGTCTCTTACGTCTTGATGAATATTGTCGAGTTGTTTTGTTGATGGGGCTCTTGTGTGTGGGGGGGGGGGAGTGGCTGCACCTGTTGGGTATATTTCCTGGCCACCAACCACCACACATCTTGTAAGGCATCAACGTCTTTGGCCACGGTGGCTACGAGATGTTAACTACCTCGCCTGGTATGCAAGAGGTCATGGGTTCGATCCTGATTCTTGACGCCTGCTGTATATTTGGAGTTTGCGTGTCGTGTCTCTCTCTCTCTCTTCCCGTGGTCGTGTAGATTTTTCTCCGGGTCCTCCGGTTTTCCCCTCCACATTTAGAATCAACATCACGCGTTCAGAGTAATTGGCTGCTCGAAATTTCCACACGATGATAATTGGCCACTTTGTTGATATATCATTTGTGGCCAGGTGGCATCTGAAAAGAGCTACAACACAGCTCAGTGGAGCCTTACCTGGTAAAAGAAAAACATAGTTTGGTTTAATTTCGATTTAAAGCTTTCGTGACTGCAGGGATTCATCTTCTTGGTTCTATTTTTACTATTCTACGTGACTTTACCGAAAGAACCAAAAACATAGTTTGGTTTATCTTGATATTTATTTTTGCTGACTGAAGCCCTCCGATGACAATTACGGCCAAAGTCAAATCGCCTTGTCCTCACTACAATTCCATTCGTAGCCATTCGTTAAAGCCCCGTAGGCTGCCTGATTAGGAATTTATAATACAAAATGTATACTTCATGCATTAGAACATTTTGATTACACCATTTGTATATTCTGCCCCCTCCCTCCCGTATTCCTGGTCGGCATTTGCAATTTAACTGCAATGATTTATTTAACGCGTTCTCGGCACGCGCTCAACAAGCGATGAATTATCAGGGCCCTTCCCTCTAGCGCGCGTGCGCAGGGCACTACCGTACAACATTATCGCGTCACCAAGAGCTGCGACGTTTAGTTTGGAGACTTTGGCCGCTATAAATGTCGACACGATCGGCCACTTCGTTGACTTTGTCACTGCTGGCCAGAGCCGCTTCTGAAAAAAATAACGAAGAGCTCGGGGAGGCTTTACCCGGTGAAATAAAAAATATCTATCTTCTTGGTTCTTTCGGTAAAGTCACGTAGAAGGGAAATAATAAAATAATAAAAATAAAACAATAAAATAATTTACACGACGTTTCAGCCACAACGCAGGCAGCCGTCCTCTTTGCGTTGTGGCCGAAACGTCGTGAGAATTGTTTTATTGTGTTTTATTTTTATTATTTTATTATTTCCCTTCTACGTGACTTTACCGAAAGAACCAAGAAGATGAATCCCTGCAGTCACGAAAGCTTTAAATCGAAAAAATATTTAGTTTCGTTTATCTTGATATTTTTCTTGTAGTGTCAATTCACTGCTGGCTGAAGGGGATGGTTTCGCCATACCTCACCACGCTGGTCGGTGCAGGTTGGTGGAGGAGGAGGTGGTGGGGTGGGGTGGGGAGAGATTGCACCCGGTTTAGAGAATCACCCGCGGCTGCTCTTAGCCACGGGCCGGGAATTGAATTCGGGCTGTCGTTTGCGGAGGTGCACAACGCGCAGAACGTGACCCACCACGCCGTGGCAGAATTCACGTGAAATATAAATTCGGCTGCGTTATGAATCACAGTTGCAGTCTGTGCTATGGCCAGCCACAAATTGAGACAAAAGCACTTGCATTTTATTTCGATTTAAAGCGTCTGAATGAACACAGCGTCTTTCCAACAGACCTGTTCTTCACCTGAGGACGGCTGCTTGCGTTGTGGCCGAAACGTCGTGAGAATTATTGTATTATGTTTTATTTTTATTATTTTATTATTTCCATTCTACGTGACTTTACCGAAAGAACCAAGAAGATACTTGCATTTTTTAAAAGTTTTTAAACCGTCCATAAAAAAAACATTCTCTCTTTTTTGAATCCAAAACCTGATGACGGAGACTTGTGTTGCCTCCGAAACGTCGTGATTTTTATTTTATTTTATTTTTTATTAATTTTGATGTTTTACCTACGTGACTTTACCGAAAAAAACCTAAGAATATGAAACGTTTATATATCGCAAGTTCTCAAATGGTATTCAATATATTTTTTGCTTTTGCTCAGCGCGTGCCTCTGAAACGCTAAATGAAGGTTAGAGAGAGAGGGAAAAAATCAAAGCGCAGAATGATATAAGGCGTTGTAACTCCTTTTGAAATCGGCTTCTATACAGAGTATGTTTTGAAGTTGACACACCATGGGGCGATCAAATAACATAAAGGTGGCATGATTACAAGGGGCACATTTATAATTCACGGAGTTTTTTGTTTTGTTTTAAATGGCTACATTCATTTTCACAGTAAGTCAAAAGTGATGTCGTGCAGAGGTCATCAACTCACACTTTATCGCGTTCAATGCGTTTTGATTTCCAGCAACGGTGGTGAGAGGTGAAAGTTTGAGCAAACGTTTTCCAATCCCAACTCACCTTCACACGCGGCGTAACAACCGGCCTCTGATCAAATTCACCCGGCATTCATCGGATTTCTCTCAGAAGCCAATCATAGCCGGAGCCTGGATAAGTGCCACACTTACACGGACGACTAACCACCATGCCGAATGATCCCAGCAGTACAAGTAGCTAAATATGTAGTAGCTATGAGACCTCCTTTACCAGTGGCAAAATATACCAGTTGAAAGGGTAAAACCCTATTACAATATTTTGCCACTGGTAAAGGAGATGTCTCATAGTGTAAATGCTTACCCCGAGCTCTCAATACTCTGATAGTGCGCTGTCTTTGAGTTGTGCGCCTTTTGGCGTCATCTGGTCCAACACCAATGGAGACTAGGCTCTAAGAAAAGCTGCCTCGGGTGTGGACCAATCAACTTCAAGGACAGTGCATATCATTATCATCATCGGAGTTGTTTCTTTTTGTTTGCATTTTGACTGCTTGTGTTGGGGTTATTACAAACATGATGCCTTGTATAAAGGTGTCAGTTTTTGTACCAGTTGAAAGGGTAAAAACCTATTATTACACGTGCAGCAGCTACACGTGCAGCAGCTACACGTGCAGCAGCTACACGTGCAGCAGCTACACGTGCAGCAGCTACACGTGCAGCAGCTACACGTGCCCCGCACTTTCAAGGGCCCCGCGCTAAATTATTTCAAGCTCTCAATTCCGCTTCAGTGATTCTGCACTTGCTCTATTACTATAGTACTATACCGCCTTTACCTTTTATGAACGACTGGGTGTTTAAGGTTAGCGATTTGTCATACAATCCGGCTGTATAGCAAGTGAAAATATACAATTACTTTACTATGCAAGTTAAAAATGTGTGTGTTCATATAAGAGCTTATTTATTTATTTAGGGCCCCTTCATAACATCATGCTACAGGCCCCGCACTCGCTTACTCCGGCGCTGCTAACCACGTGGGCTGCCACGAGACCACGCTGTCAGCGACAAAGGCGGCGCAGCGGGGAGCAACAAAAACATCCGCCGTTGTGCTGTACTTCGATGCTGCCGTGCGGCTCCTTCACCTTGACCAGAGCGTTGACGCATGGTCCAATAATGATCTCCCATGGTCCAATAATGAAATAATGATCTCCCATGGCCCGCAAGTCGTGGGGAATCCATCGTCCAGCAGTGAATCGACAACAGGACCGTGCACAATGTTAGAGCATACATTGCATTGAATGTCCCTTTTCGTTGTGGAGTGACTCATGCAGCCAGCTATGGCTGCATGAGTTTGGTGGTACGTGTTGTTCACGTCGTTTATTGTGAAAATTCGGTCACAGTTCCTATGATCACTGTTTCATTGATTTTATGGCTTTAATTGGTGATTTTCGAAAAGTTTTTTGGTTTGGCCATGTCTGTTTGTTGTAGTACAGAGTTAGACTGATGGCCTTAATCTAAGTTGTCTTGTGGTTGTTGTTGTTGTTTGACTTGCATCCCACTGGGATTTTTGCACACAGTGTTGGTGTACGGTGCTTTTTCTGCAATATTTTGCTGTCTTTTCTTGGATTTTCTGTTTGCACTTAGTCACATATTCACTTTAAGATGTTTTCTTGTTCATGTTTTTGTTTTCTGTTTGTTGCGGTTGCACCTGATTCAAGAGCCGAATGGCTCACAGGGCTATACCTAATAAATGAACTTGAACTTTAACTTGGTTTAAGCTGATGAGGTTAAGCACAAGCCGTGCGGTCAGATTGGAAGAGTAGCCCAAATACCCTGTGACTCGAGGCCCAATCGCAGCAAGCAGTTGCAGGGCTGCACCTTTGCCCCCCCCCCCCCCACCATGTCCCCAGTCGCTCCGCCCCCCCCCCCCCCCTCGTGTACCGCTCAGTTTCAACACTCATATCCAGCGTGTGTGTGTACGTAGGCCTTCAGAGGTGCTCGCTGATAAAACACTTGCCCCAACAGTCTGTTAAGGCTATACGTGGGGTCTTTGTCTTTGTGTGTGTACGTAGGGAGCGGTAGTGTAGCGGTTAGCGCGCTGCGCTACGAACCCGGGATAGACGGGGTCGATTCGTGCTCACAGCCAGCAAAACCAGTGACGGTGATCCTAACCGGTCCTGGGCCTCCTCCCCTAGGTCGACTCAGCCTCAAATGAATACCTGGTGCGGTGTGTCTTTAAAAAAATCAGCATCGGGGAGACAAAGCGACCTGCCGATTGACCGACGTCAATTCGAACCCGTTGGACGACAGCTGGGGGGTTGGATGGGAGGCGGTGGGGTTTAAAAAGAAAGAAAAAAACATAAAACAGAACAACCCGTAGCATTGTTGTAACGGTCAAGCGGAAGGTGAAAATCAAGCGAGGTCTGGATCGAGCGAATTCGTGGTAATGGTTTTCACCAAGCTCAAGTGCTACTTCTCGAGGGGCAGGATAATTGCCTTTTCTCTACGCACATCCAACAGCTTGGGCGCCGCTGTCCGGCTTACTGAGAATCTCATACGCGAGCGAGAATCTCTGCGGGATGTTGCAGCTTGTCAGGTTGGCGGAGAGAGATTGGGTTAGCAACAAGAAGCAGGATTGCTGTGGGGCCTTCTGTTGTGAGGCTTGGTGGGAGATTTCCACGTTTGTCCACCCCCGCCCACACCCGCCCACGGCCACTGTATTTGTTGTGTTTTATTATTCATACTGGAGGAATACGATAAGCTATGAATCTCTGTTTCACAGATGGCCATTCATTAGGGGCGGGTCAGAACAGTTACAACAACGAACAATACAAAGTGTAATAAAGGTAAACAAATCACACCAAAACATATTTTTGTGTTTTACCAGGTAAGGCCCACTGAGCAATATAGCTCTTTCCGATTGAAAGCTTTCGTGACTGCAGGGATTCATCTTCTTGGTTCTTTCGGTAAAGTCACGTAGAAGGGAAATAATGAAATAATAAAAATAAAACATAATAAAATAATTCTCACGACGTTTCGGCCACAACGCAAGCAGCCGTCCTCTTCACCTGAGGAGGGCTGCTTGCGTTGTGGCCGAAACGTCGTGAGAATTATTTTATTATGTTTTATTTTTATTTTTTTTATTACTTCTCTTTTACGTGACTTTACCGAAAGAACCAAAAAGATATATAGCTCTTGTGCAGAAGCGACCTGGTCAAATTGACAGTTCAACGAAGTGGCTTATCACGTGTAAATGTATAGCAGCCAAATTCTGCAAACGCGTGACGTTGTTTCTGAATTTGGAGGAGAAAATCCGGAGAATCCGGAGAAAAATCCACGCTTCCATGGGGAGAGAGAGAGAGAGAGAGACAAAGATAAAGACAAAGATCCCCCGTATAGCCTTAACAGGTTGTAGGGGCAAGTGCTGTTAGCGCGCACCTGTGAAAGCCGGAACGGTCCACGAGGGGGTGGGTGGCCAGCACCACGCCCGAGACGCCTTTGTCTCCCCAGTGGCGATGTTTACACACCGCACTAGGTACTCATTTAAGGCTGAGTCGACCTAGGGGAGGCCCAGGACCGGTTCAGATAATCGTCACTGGTGTTGGCCGTGAGCGGGAATCGAACCCGGGTCGGCAGGTTCATAGCGCAGCGCGCTAACCGACACACACACACGCACGCAAATTTCAAATATACAACAGGCATTGGTCAGGGTCGGGAACGAGCCCACGACTTCCTGTATACCAGGCGAGGGAGTTCACATCTCCTCGGCACCGTGGCGCCCCACCTCTGAGCGGCCTTTTGTTACCATCCTCCTCTGCGTTCAATCGACACACGACTTTCACGCGTCTGTCACCCGGGCCTCGAGTGACACTCGATTCGTCTGTATCTGTGACAAATAATTGATGGTGCGCGTCACAAATTGCATTACTGCTGCGCGCTCGTGATAAACCAGGTTATAAGATTTTGATTTAAAGCTTTCGTGACTGCAGGGATTCATTTTCTTGGTTCCTTCCGTAAAATTACGTAGAAGGGAAATAATAAAATAATAAAAAAATAAAACAATAATTTCCCCAGCTGTCTCTTTTTCAGGTTATAAGAGTTGCGCGTTTCTTAATGTAATTTCTTACATAGGTAATGACTCCGGACTCGAACTTTAGAGGTTTCTTTTATTTCACGTAACGTAGCTTAGGACCCCGTCGTCGTGAGATAATGCCGACGTGGAGATCGTGTGACCGAGCAGACCGCGGTGACTTGAAGACAGTGACGATGGCCCGAGTCCCTCTCAACAGCCCCGAACATCCCTTCCTGCCCTTGCTTTTATCCTCGTGGATTCTCCAGGGAAATTTCCCAACCAAGACCCTCCAGACTTGCTGGCTCCTTGTCTTTGCATTCAGCCTCGCTGACACTCCGTCTTCACCTCGAGACTTACTGACACAGTCTTTACACATACGCACATTTTTAAATGTACGTATGTTAAAAATAGTATGTACGTATATATGTTGAACTTCTTTTGCACCGTACGTAGCCGACCGTGCTAATCGGAGGTGCGGGAGAAAGACAACTGACTACACACACAAAAAACATCTCTAAAGAAATGAGTTTGTGAATCTAGACCATTTAAAAGTGCACAGCTTTCGGCTTTAAAAAAAATTTAATATCGGAAGGAAGAGAGCTTTCCAGACGGCCGCAGACGCGCATTTGAAAGCGCCGCGCGATGCGGTGACCGCCACCGTCTTTGTTCGATGGCTGAGCCAGAAGCCGCCGCCGCCGCCGCCGCTGCCGCTGCCGCCGCTGCCGCTGTTGCTGCTGTTGCTGCGAGGATGCCCGGAGTTGGCGTGATGATGGTGTATAGCTCCTTGACGAGGTCAGTGAATGATGATGATGATGATTATTCGGCACGCCCGCGGTGCGACAGGAGACCCGCAGCTCCCCCGTGAGACTATTGCCACCCAGACTTGCCTGCAACGGTGAACGGCAGCAGAACTGTCGGGTGGTGGCGGGTTTCAACGACACATTTTTATTTTTACGCGATCTAACCCAAAAACCTCGATTATGGATGAGCACAACTTTAGTGGTGCCCTTTCTCAGTGGCATTGCGAATTCACATGGCGTGCTCAAAAGAGACTCCAAACACATTAAGGGAGTTTAGGCTCTGAATTGTCAAAAGTAATCACCCGAAATAGATGAGCCCACGGTCCATTAAACAACGCAGTACTCCTCAGCGGGTTATGCTGCGAGCAGCCGATATGTGCCAACTTGATAATTGGTTTTTTACCCTTCTATCTGGCAACAAAACTGACACCTTTTTACAAGGAGTCATGTTTGCATAGACCACAATACCTGCAGTCATAATGCAAACAAAAAACACAACTCTGATCATGTGTGCACTGTCAGAGTTGTGTTTTTTGTTTGCATTATGACCGCAGGTATTGTGGTCTATGTAAACATGACTCCTTGTAAAAAGGTGTCAGTTTTGTTGCCAGATAGAAGGGTAAAAAACCAATTATCATATTTTTACAGGCAAATGAGGTTCCAATGATGTGCCCACTTGTTTAATGAAAAAAAGAGTCTTCCCCATATTTACGTACAATGTTTTATCTTAAAAGGGTTGTGTTATGGAAATAAATAAATCAATTGTGCTTCGCCACGATTGCTACAATTCTAAGTGGGATGTTGTTTATGTTACTGCCCAGAGCTAGTTGGCTATAAAATAAGCAAAGGGAGAGTACATTGGCAGGGAGATAAAATAATTTTAATCTGCAGCTGCGTGGAAAACTCTAAAGGCTGCAGTAAATCTCTTTGCAAGTGATTATGGGAGCGATAGAAAAAAACACATCACCGAAGTCAAAACTACATTAAACATTTTAAACTTTAATGTCCTTGCAGTAATGTATTTTGGTAATTTAAAACAGAACAAATGATAATTTATTTTGCCATCTACCCCTGCGGTTGTTTATCCATTGCACAAAAGCTGATGGCGATGAAGCTAAATTAACTTTTTGTCAAATGTCCCTGGTTCGCGTGTCAAAATGTTACAATGCGATTTTGTTTTTCGCGCGATTAAGCCTCCAGACACGCTTTGGATTGCTCTGCAGAGGCGCGTCTCATCCGTGACATTCGGCTGGAGATACGCCGTTATGTTTACGGGGGCTTATGGGACACGCCCTCTTACTTAACAACAGCTGATTGAATATTGTGGAGAGCATTGGATGGCTCCATATCTCACGGAAGCACAGTTGTTGAGATATCGTGCAAACGAGATTCGTGGGGACAGTGTGTAGAGGTTCTGATATATATATTTTTAAATGTTGTGTTCTCTACGCTGGACGTGTCTTCCTATCACTCGCGTGGGGTGTCTATGAATGGATCGCCCCCGTGTCTCGGTTCACATGTTTTCCTGGGAGGTGAAAATACATTTTAACAGATATTTTGGGACCTTTTTTGCCAGTATAAAAGTATGACTGTCTGTAGGCCAATTCACTTCAAAGACAATGCTTACATTGTGCTGGAAGGAACCTCCTGGTTACACCAGCCCACAGGGGATTATTGTGTCCGTCGTGCAGGGAGGGGCTGGGTGGGAAGGGAGGGGATGGGTGGGGAGGGGAGGGTGGGGAGGGGCTAGGTGGGGAGGGTGGGGCTGGGTGGGGAGGGTGGGGAGGGGCTGGGTGGGGAGGGGAGGGGCTGGGTGGGGAGGGTGGGGCTGAGTGGGAAGTGGGAGGGGTGGGGATGAGTGGGGAGGGGCTGGTCACCCTGTGGTGCCCTTATAAAACTCAACGTTTAACCCACTAACGCCGGCTTGTGCCCGCCCTCACAGTCGGGCATATTTGCGGAATACACCATGTTGTTTTGTTTGTGTTGCAATCGAAACGTCGTGAGAATTTTATTGTTTAATTTTTATTCTTTTATTATTTCCCTTCTACGTGACTTTACCGAAAGAACCAAGATTAAGGTTATAAAAATAAAACATAAAATAATTCTCACGACGCTTCGGCCACAACGCAAGCAGCCGTCCTCAGGTGAAGAACAGGTCTGTCGGAAAGACAGTATAAGCAAGGTAAGACAATCACACGCACACACATTTTTTTTATTTTACCAGTTAAGACCCGCTCAGCTAGTATCTGCTTTGTCGGAATCAACCTGGCCACAAATGATAACTCAACGAAGTGGCTTATCACGTGGATATTAATATCAGTCAAATACTCTAAACGCACGTTGGGTTCGAAATGTGGAGGGAAAAACCGGAGGACCCGGAGAAAAAAAAAATCCACGCGACCACGGAGAGAGAGAGACACGCAAACTCCAAATATACAGCAGCAGGCATCGTCAGGGTTGGGATCAAACACCCAACCTCCATCATAGCAGGCGAGGAAGATGACATCTCACCGCAGTGGCGACCCTTAAATTAAAAGAGAAAGTACATGTAAGAACAAATTGTAAAAGTACAGCAGTTCCTAAGCTTGGACGAGGCAGTAAAACAACAGCAGAACAAACAGTCCCGGACCACACCGAGACAACACGCAGTCCCTCAATAAAAGTGCACATTCAAATGTAATTATCGCTCGCTACATGGGAAATGATCAAAAGTTTCACATCACATTTGAACAGATTGTAAGGGGCAGGGGGGGAGGGGGGCGGTCAGACAGCAGTTCTCATCCGTGTGGAGGCTCAAGTCAGACGTTCACACCATCTAGAGGCGAGCTCACTCAACAGCAGAAGCCCCAACGCAACAATTAGCGATTTTTTTTGTTCACCTTTCCTACACTTTGCACTCCTCCAATGTGTTAGTATCGTCCATAATACAGGGGTTTTTTGGGGGGGGGGGATTAAATCGCATACGTATATAAATGTGTCGTTAAACCCGCCATCACCTGACACGGCCAATTAGTATAGTTCGTCACGTAAACAGAACGTGCTAATTCGTTACTAGTACAGCACTAGTGTATAGTGTAGTGTATAGTAGTGTATAGTAGTGTAGAGTATAGTGTAGTGTATAGTGTAGTGTATAGTAGTGTAGTGGTATAGTAGTGTATAGTGTAGTGTATAGTGTAATATACTAGTACAGCACGCCGGTGTGTTGGAGAGCCAAGCCACAACATTTACAATCCGAGTACGACGTTTTGCCAGGGGAGTCAGTTGTGAGTGTGAAGGGACTGGTGGCTGTGGGAGGTAATGACAGGGGAGTCAGCTGTGAATGTGAAGGGACTGGTGGCTGTGGGAGGTAATGACAGGGGAGTCAGCTGTGAATGTGAAGGGACTGGTGGCTGTGGGAGGTAATGACAGGGGAGTCAGCTGTGAGTGCGAAGGGACTGGTGGCTACGGGAATGTTCCAGAAGGGAGCGTGGTCAGGTGACGGAAGAGGACGGTGGAGTCTGCCGGTGGAGCGAGCGTCCAGTGTCAGCCAGAATGATCGAGAAGGGGGGCGTGGCCTCATGTTGGTCTATAAGGGGGAGATGCGCGGGAGACTCAGGGCTGTTGCGGTGGGGGTCTCCGCCTGGTGTCAAGTGAACGTGTCTTCAATTAAGGGCTATCTCAAGACAAGTGTGTCGAGTCGTCACTACACTTGTGACGCTGCGTCGCCGAGAGAGAGGACGACTCGAAGGCACCAGGAGGAGGAACTACGGACGAGTGGAGAGCAACAGCAGCAGCAGCCACGCGGTGAGGAGCCGGGGCTAACCAACAACAATTGCCCAAGCTCTGTGGACCTCTATACTGTGTTCAATCTTAATTTTGTGTTCAACAAATTTTGTGTTCAACAAAATTAAGATTGTGTTCAACATATTTTCAGCCTTTTGAATTCGTGACTGCAGGGATTCATATTCTTGGTTCTTTCGGTAAAGTCACGTAGAAGGGAAAAAATAAAATATTAATAAAAAAAATTATCATGACGTTTCGACTGCAACACAAGCAATCATCATCAGGTGTGAAATCCACAGCAAGAAATTTTGAAAAATGTGGCGGTTTTTGTATTGCAGTCGAAACGTCGTGAGAATTTTTTTTGTTTTGTTTTATATTTGTATTATTTTATTATTTCCCTTCTACGTGACTTTACCGAAAGAACCAAGAATATATATTTTCAGCCATTTCACGAGTTTCTAAATGTGGGGGGGAGGGGAGGGGAATCGGAGCAGCTGGAGTGAAACAACAAAAAATACCCAACGTGTGCGAGGGTGCAACGCTCGATCCCAATACGAACGGCACCGCTGGAGTCCCCCATTTTGCCGTACCGCCTCCTCGACTCCCACGGGACGGGAGTTTCACAACATCTGCGTGCGTGATCCACCAACCCTCTCTGCCTCCGCAGTGTTGGATGACAGGCATGCACAAGGACATCTATCTCAAAAATGCGGATGATCCTGGAAAAACCTGGACAGGTGGTAACCCTAACCAGGACCCATGTTAACCCATGCAATGCCACAACCTGGACCGATGCGTCAAAATGTAATGTATCTAATCAAATGAAACAAGATTAACTTTTCAATATTACCCCAAGCCTGCTGAAGAATGCACGCGCTTATTGTGTTCATTGTGGATATACTCTGTTGAAAGTGATTTTGGGCTTCACAATCTTCACGAATGGATTCCACCTATAACGTTTAGGCAACGCAGCAGCATCCGTAGAACAGGCCAAGTGAGCTATGTAGCTCTTTTTCAGAAGCGACCTGGCCACAAAAGATAGCTCAACGAAGTGGCTTGTCATGTTGACATTCATAGCAGACAAAAACTCTAAACGCGCGTTTATAAATGTGGAGGGACAACCCGGAGGACCCGGAGAAAAATCCACACGACCACAGAGAGAGAGAGATTCGCAAACTCCAAATATACAGCAGCAGGCGTTAGGGTCGGGATCGAACCCACGACCTCCTGTATACCAGGCGAGGTAGTTAACATCGCCTAGCCACCGTGATGATGATGAGAGAGAGAGAGATGCGCAAACTCCAAATACACAGCAGCAGGCGTCAGGGTCAGGATCGAACCCACGACCTCCTGTATACCAGGCGAGGTAGTTCACATCTCCTAGCCACCGTGATGATGATGAGAGAGAGAGACACGCAAACTCCAAATATACAGCAGCAGGCGTCAGGGTCGGGATCGAACCCACGACCTCCTGTATACCAGGCGAGGTAGTTAACATCTCCTAGCCACCGTGATGATGATGAGAGAGAGAGAGATGCGCAAACTCCAAATACACAGCAGCAGGCGTCAGGGTCGGGATCGAACCCACGACCTCCTGCATACCAGGCGAGGTAGTTAACACCGTGGCGCCAAACTCGGACACGCCCGCGGAATTAGCCGTATTCCCCAGAGCTGCCGCCAAGACTCCCTTCAATGGCTCTGGCCTGGCTCTGACGTTGTGTGAAGTTAGTGCACGTGGCAGTAAAAAAAATGTCTACGCGTGACGCGGTTTCTCACCTGAGGTTTCACAAATGGAGGCTTCTGAGTGAAACAAAAAAAATGTCTCTCCCGTGATTGATGTGCCAATTTATTTTTACATGGAGGGGGGTGGGGCAGGGAAATGGAATGGTTCTTTTTTCACCCCTGTCTCAGTCAGCGGGTCACATGTCAACAATGGCCAATCATCTTTTTCTTAAATTTTAGAGCCACGGTTGCTACTCGCAGGCCCAATGACCCAAATCGCCCCCCCCCCCCCGCCTTAAGCGACCTGCAACGAACAGGGCTGGGTAGAAGCTGTAACAGATAAGAGGTAATGCATGCTATTGAATTAGGTTTTTATTGAATTGCAAGAACATGGCAGAAATGAGTTCATGGGAGGGAATGCCCCCAATGTGGAGGAGCGGAGCGAGGAATGCAGCGGAAAGTTTGCAGATGTTCGTGGTTCGAATCCGGCGGGCCGCCCTGGTTATTGCTGCGTTGTGTATTAACCATGACAAATACGAGCCTTCAGTTTTTTTTCTCTCTACATCTTTCTCTCTCACGGCGAATGTTAAAGATCCCCTGACATCATTCACAACGAGTAGGCCATCGCGTGCGAGCGGCGTGGTCCGAATTTTTCCAAAATCCACCCCCCCCCCCCCCCCCCAAATAAAATCCTGCAAATGACTCAACTGCGAGAACGCATTGCTGCACCGGACCGCCACTGTGAAACTACAGTAGACTATGGCGCGCGCAAATAGCAAAGGTACTAAAATAACGAAATTGTTACAGGCGGAGGAATCAATGAGTGAAGCTCATGGGAACTGTAATGATGGCAGGAGCGACGCGAGTGGATCAATTCAGGATTGACCGGCTGATGCTCAGATATATTTATATTTAGCTTTGGCCTGCAGTGGAGGGACAGGCAAAGAGTGGACAGGAAGAGCAGTGTACACGATAAAATATGAACGCAAACAATCCAATTACCAAAATAATGAATCTTTAAAAATGTAGGAATTTATGTGTTACATGGAAGTCCAAATCGTAAAAAAAATGTATATTGTCATTGTCTAAATTTGTAGAGGCTTTGGCATCGTTGGAAATGAAACGGAAAGGACATTGTAAAAGCCGCCAAGGGTGAACTGCTGCGGTACTCGAACCTGAACGTATCATAGTTTTATCTACAGTATTCAGACATTGATGAAATATTAATGGTAGGAACCTCCTGGTTACACCAGCCCACAGGGGATTATTGTGTCCGTCTGTCCGTCGTGCAGGGAGGGGCTGGGTGGGGAGGGAGGGGCTGGGTGGGGAGGGTGGGGAGGGCCTGGGTAGGGCTGGGTGGGGAGGGGAGGCTAGGTGGGGAGGGTGGGGAGGGGCTGGGTGGGGAGGGTTGGGAGGGGCTGGGTGGGGGGTGGGAGGGGTGGGGCTGGGTGGGGAGGGGCTGGTCACCCCGTGGTGCCGCAGCGCTTGTACCAGGCTAGGTGCACACACACCGCCCCTGTTAGTGACGCCAAACCAAGCTTCTTTTACATCCATTTTTTTTATTCAAACAAGAAAAGTTTTTTGTTCATCGGAGCAAATCTGTTCTGGTTTCTTTCTTTCTCTCTGCTTTTGCGATGTAAAGGAATTCCCCTGGGCACCGCAATGGGAAGAGAGCGGCAAAGCCGGCACCCAGCAGAGGCGCACGAAACGAGCGAATCTTTATTCAGAAGGTACCAGCGTGTGACCGGGAAGCAACCGGAGACAATTATCCCTGACGAGTGCCACAAACTCTGGCCAAAAGACTCGTTATTTTAGCCCATTTTGTATGTATATATACACATCAATGTAAATTTCCGTAGCTGAAAATTTTATTTTTCACCGTTCAAATGCACGTTGCGTGAAAGTGGAACATTTGATTAGTCGCGTAACTCGAGATCGGGGGATGGGGGGGGTGGGGAGCTCCTCCACGTGCGTCCCACGTGATGCGTCTGGCTCGTTCCTGTGAAGGCTCCCCTGGAGCGAGACGCTGGGATGGTTGGGGGTTTACACCATTGGAACCTCATTTGCCAGTAAAAATATGATAATTGTTTTTTTACCCTTCTATCTGGCAACAAAACTGACACCTTTTTTTACAAGGAGTCATGTTTACATAGACCACAATACCTGCAGTCATAATACAAACAAAAAACATAACTCTGATAATGTATGCACTGTCCTTGAAGTTGATTGGTCCACACCCGAGACAGCTTTCCTTAGAGCCTAGTCTCACATGGGTTGGATCAGATGACATTATCAGAGTTGTGTTTTTTGTTTTCATTATGACTGCAGGTATTGTGGTCTATGTAGACATGACTCCTTGTAAAAAAAGGTGTCAGTTTTGTTGCCAGATAGAAGGGTAAAATAACAATTATCATGGTTGGGGGTTTTCACCGTTTGCAATTCCAATGAATGTTGAAGCCTCCTGCTGGTCACGATGAGAGGGCTTCAGCCGAGAGAGAGAGATAGGTGCTACGTGTTTTTCTGTGCCTCCCTCCATGGAAGGAGCCCAGACTACTGTTGTTTTCTACTGCCTTTCACAACAAAAAACGAGGAATCACCCCGCCCACACCCCCCCCGTGAGGAGCTCGCATCCGGCTCCAATTCCGAAATGTCTCACATGAAAGAGAGATAGGTGCTACGTGTTTTTCTATTCCTCCCTCCATGGAAGGAGCCCAGACTACTGTTGTTTTCTACTGCCTTTCACAACAAAAAACGAGGAATCACCCCACCCACACCCCCCCCCCCCCCCCGTGAGGAGCTCGCATCCGGCTCCAATTCCGAAATGTCTCACCGCATAATGGAGCCTCAACAAGACTGAAGAGAGAGTGAGTCTCGGCAGAAGCAACTCTCTCGTGAAATCATGGTGAGGGGAGGGGGGCTGCTACTGCACGACCGAACGATGTGTGCTTGTAGGGAGAAGCAAACCACGCGGACCATCTTCTTGGTTCTTTCGGTAAAGTCACGTAGAAGGGAAATAATAAAATAATAAAAAGAAAAACATAATAAAATACAATTCTCACGACGTTTCGGCCACAACGCAAGCAGCCGTCCTCAGGTGAAGAACAGGTCTGTCGGAAAAACAGCGTCTGAATGGGCACCACCAGGCTTGGCAGCGTACATTTAAGCTGGGTTGGAGGGGGAAGAGCGCCTTGACAAAACTATTTGCATATCAAGAGGAATTCTGCATTTTTATGGGAAATGCAGATATGGGATTAGTCACTACTTGTGGAATGCGTAGGAGGTGGGGGGGGTTCAAAGTCATATTACGCCCATGCATTATGCAATATGCAGGATTAGCAGCATCAAAGGGAGCGAGTAGGGTTAGCAGTAATAGAGGGAAGGAATTTTAATAGTAAGGAGCTGCAGCAGCTAAACCACCTCGTAAATAAACCATCTCCTGGGGTGCCCTACAGCGCCCACGATGCCACTCCTCAAGATTGGGCAATGCCAATACCAGAAGCGGTGGCCTTTGCAGAATATTGGGGAGAAAGACCGTGAGAGGTTGGACAGGAGACACGACGGAGGCGACTGCCTTTCCCAAGCTTCGGAATTGATGCGTAATGCAATTCGACACGAACACTTTATTCATTGAATGGGCGCCACGGTGCTGTGATGTTAACTTCCTCGCCTGGTATACAGGAGGTCGGTGGTTCGATCCCGACCCTGACGCCTGCTGCTGCTGTATATTTGGAGTTTGTGGTTTCACGCGTTTCGAGTATTTGCGCTGCGTTGAGCTGTATCATTTGTAATAGCCAGGTTGCTTCTGAAAAAAAGCTATATAGCTCAGTGGGCCTTACCTGCTAAAATAAAAATGTAGATTTATAATACTCGTTCTCTGCAATGTTGATGTTTTGTCTGTTGTTGTTGTTGTTTGTGTTGCTGCTGCGCTAACGCAGCCTCACGGATCTCCCGTGTCAATTATCCAGGAATCTTGCGCAACGGGATAATCCGTGTAACAAATTAAATCAATTCAAACTATTTCGGGGAAGCCCAATGGGTGCAAATACATGAGTGCAAGATGTGTGGCCATCAGTCTGACTTACTTCGTGCGCTTTCAAAAATGGTAAATTAAATTGCCAAGGGTGAACTGATGCAGTACTCGAACCTTAACGTATCATGTTTTATGTACAGTATTCAGACATTGATGAAATATTAAATAGCATACATAAAGCGGTCGTGAGACGCCCTTATTAATGTCGAGTGAGCGATATAATAATTAATTTAAATTTAAACTTAACGTGAAATTCCATTTTATGTGTTATTACTTTAAGTTTGCGTTTGTGTACAGCTCTTCTTTGTCAACCCACTGCTTCATGAGAGACTAACTGTTTAACGTATGGATCTGGCTTCTTCTTGGAAAGGACCGTGTTCGCAAACACAAGGCAGATCTGAAACACGGTAGGACCAATAACTCAGCCGTGGCTGATCATTATTTTAACGCTGTGGGCTCACACGAAATTGATTTTGCCAAGACGAAGATACTCTGCAAACCCACTGGCTATCAGCAAAGATTCGTTCATGAAGCCATCCAGATATATAAACACAGACACAATTTCAACCGAGAAGATGGGTACAAACTGAGCAATCATTGGGAGGACGTTATTAACCATCTTAGGTCATAACTGGCTGTGTTGTTCCCTAGCTACCTCCCTATGTGAGCAGTTATTTTCGACTCTCTGAGTTACATTCACTCACACAGCCACCGTTAGCTGTGTTCGTAAATGGCGGCTTGCCATCCTTTTCCACCTCCATGTGGCGATGGCTCTTGCCGAGCTCTCTCCGAGCTTACATTTACAATCAAATCTCTTACATTGACATGCTAATCTCTCACAATACAATGGCCACCCCCACAGCTTCGTTTGTCAAGATTAACCCGATCTTACATTGACATGCAAATTTCATCTCTAGCCCCGCCCACTGACCCTTGGGCTACACCCATCTCAAATCTTTATAACTTCCTGCCTTAGCAGCTCTCCCGCTATAGTTTTCACCTGATGACGATTGCGTGTGTTGCGATCGAAACGTCGTGATATTGTTATTATTATTTTTTAATTTTTTTTATTTCTCTATCTACGTGGCTTTACCGAAAGACTCAAAGAATATGAATGCTATACTTATTACTGCTCCAAATTGTGATAAAACCAAAGGAATATTCTTTTTTCAACGCCACTCAAGTGAAAACGTTGCCTTGACTGCCGACAAGGCAATTAACCGTAAATGTAAGACGGCAGTTAGAAACAATTTATATATTACCGAGACACAAAAAAAAAACTTCCCCCGCTGAAATCATGCTCAGATAATATGTTACGGTGATTACGAATTAGCCGTTTCCTGCACGGGGCGAAGGCATTACGCGCCAATATGCTGGCAAAAAAACGATGATGATTTCCGTGAGTCACCACCGCCGTGTTATTCCACACACCAGGTGCGAGGCAGAGTGCCTGGTGCGATTTTAACGACGCGACAACCACATTCGGGATGTTTCGGTAATTATGGCCCTTCTCTCGTTTTGTCGCGGCCGTCACTAATTAGCAAATAATTTCGTCAAAATATTTAATGCAATAAAATATATACGGGATTTTTTTTTTTCACACCGCAATTTGTTCGGGTTAAACAGAAATATGTGCGTTGATTATGTTGGCGCTTTCCAGAAGTTCAACATATATACATTGCTGGCGAGATGATAACTACCTCGCCTGGTATACAGGAGGTCACGGTTTCGATTCCGACCCTGACGCCTCTGCTGTATATTTGGAATTCGCACGTTCTCCCAGTGGTCGTGTTGATTTTTGTCCGAAATCTTTCGGTTTTCCCGTCCACATTTAAAAGCACGCGTTTGGAGTATTTGGCTGCTATTAATATCCACGTGGTAAGCCACTTTGTTGAGCTATCATTTGCGACCAGGTCGCTTCTGCAAAAGAGCTGTACAGCTGAGTGGAACTTACCTTGTAAAATAAAAAAAAATAGTAGCAATGTACTTGAAATGGAAATTGGCAGGCGCGTGTAAGTCTACAGGGTTTGGTGGTACATGTTGTTTGCGTCGTTTATTGTGAAATTTCGGTCACGGTTCCTATGATCACTGTTACATTGCTTATGGCTTTATTTTGGTGATTTTGAAAAGTTTCTTTGGTTTGGCCATGTCTGTTTGTTGTAGTACGGAGTGAGAATGATGGCTTTAATCTAAGTTGTCTTGTGGTTGTTGTTGTTGTTTGACTTGCATCCCACTGGGATTTTTGCACACAGTGTTGGTGTACGGTGCCTTTTCTGCAATATGTTGCTGTCTTTTCTTGGATTTTCTGTGTGCACATAGTCACATATTCACTTTAAGACGTTTTCTTGTTCATGTTTTTGTTTTTTGCTTGTTGCGGTTACACCCGATTCAAGAGCCGGCTCACAGGGCTATACCAAATTAATAAATAATAATAATAAATGAAACTTTTCTTTGGGAAACACCAAATTCCACAATAAAACTGTGCAAAGATCCAACGCTGAAGATCCCCGCGGTTTTACCTTCAACGAAGGTCATGGTCCACCCTAAACTTCATCCGCACAAACTGTGGCAGATGCGGATACCTGGTGCACAAATGGAAAATTAAAAACTCCCCGGCAGTCGTCGTGGTCGTCCAGAACAGAGACCATACAACGTGGAACGACGCAATGCCCCGATCCACCAATACGAATGTGGAGACATCACGACGACGATGACGATACACTACTCCGCGACTCCTGACGCGCTTACCTGGGCTCCACCACCTGAACGTGAAATCGCAGTCTTTGCTGTGCACCTGCATCAGCGGGCGTACGAAGGAAGGAGATAAGTATAACCCGTAAAAACAAAGTTTTTCACTATAAATCCTTTATATGCGTGGCGGCTAGAGTCCTCTCGTCCTCTGGCTTGAGATGGCTGCCACCTATGGGTCAGATGATTGCATTGCACCATTAAGCAATTGGTAATTCAATATTATATTTTTGTCCTAAAAAGTGTAAAATTTTGGAACAAAATTTTCGCGAACATTAATTGTCACGCACAACGAGTCTGTGTGCAAAATGTCAGCTCGATTGGATCACGGGAAGTGGGTTAAAAAACGACCGAAAGATTTGCACGGTCCTAAGCAAGCAAGCGAACTTAATATAAAGGATTTTAAAAAGAAACAGCAGTAGCCATGGAGTCAACATTGGGGGGGACCAAATCTTCCAGAAAAAAATCTAAATTTGAAAACTAATTTCCTGCCATGTCCTGCCTAAAATATAAAAAAAATTCATTAACACATAGGATTGACTTTTTATTTATTTTTAACAATAATGTCTAATAGTGTACTGTATTACATTGCTCTGATTTTCTTTTTTACCTTTTCTTGTTTCATTGTATATAATGGCAAAGATTAGGGATTTATAACGTACACCAATAACCACAATCATATAAACAGAAATATTTTTTAAAGCAATATATTGGGGAAGGGGACATTTTGAGCATATTTTAATATTTGATATATTATAACTAGCTTGACTACCCGGCTTCGCTTGGGACTTGGATTCACCACGCCGGCCGCCTTTGTCTCCCCAGTGGCAATGTTCACACACCACACCAGTTAATTGTTTATATATGATAATTGCGGCCTTGAGAAGAAGAACATCACCACCACTACCGCTGTCGCCTTAAAAGGTAGAATAGGTGGCACTCCACGCCGCTGTTCTGCATAATCTCGGAGGCAATAGCCACTCGTTGAGAAGTGTTAAGCCCAAAATCACTTTCAGCAGAGTACAGCCACAGTGATACAATATTACCGCTATTCTTTGGGTCTTTCGGTAAAGTCATGTAGATAGGTACAAATACAAATATATATAAATAAAAGGGGGCTAAACGGGCGCGGCACCGGCTAGAGAAGAGATGGCGTGATGTGGTACAGGAGGATGTGGAGCTGAGTGGACTTGTCGATGATTGGTACCAGCGGTGTCAAGATCGGCCTCTGTGGAGGAGGCTCGTGAAGGCCGCTACTGGCCAGTTGGAGGCAGTCGCCCTCCAACAACAACGGAGGGCGGAGGAGCGACGCTCACAACAACGAACGGAGCGCCGGGTGGCTAAAGCACAGCAAGTTGGCACAGTAAGAGGCACAGGTGGTGCATCAGCCAGTCATCTCAGTCAGTCGACCCGTGGCACCTGCTGGGTCTGCCCCGTGACCTCCTGCCAGCGGGCGTTCGACACTTCACGTGGCCTCAAAGTGCACATGGCCTGGCACAAGCGTCGAGGTGACGTCACCGCCACTTAGTGGCGAATGGTGGTTGTTGTTGTGTGTGTGTAAGTGTGTGTGTGTACATGTGTGTGTGTGTGCATGTGTGTGTGTGTAGGGGGCGGTAGTGAAGCGGTAAGCGCGCCGCGCTATGAACCCGGCGACCCGTGCTCGATTACCGCTCACGGCCAACACCACCAGTGACGATTGTCTGAACCGGTACTGGGCCTCCCGTAGGTCGACTCAGCCTCAAGTGAGTACCTGGTGGCAGTGTCTAAACATCGCCACTGGGGAGACAAAGGCGGCCGGGCGTGGTGCTGGCCACCCACCCCCTCGTGTGCTGTGCCGGCCTTCACAGGTGCACGCTAACAGGTAACAGCACTTGCCCCAACAGTCTGTTAATGCTATAAGGGGGATCTTTATATTTGTGTACTTGTGTACGTGTATGTGGGGTATTGTAGCAGTCAGCGCGCTGTGCTATGGGGCCGTCCATAAATGACGTCACGCGATTTTGGACGATTTTTGACCCCCCCCCCTTGTCACACGGCGTCACAAAAAGTCAGACCCCCCTCAAATATGACATCACAAAGCTCTGCCTCCACCCCCCCCCCAAAATAAAACATGCTTCAAATCGCTTTAAACTATTGTCATTGTAGTGCGTATTTAACGTGAGAAAATATTTATTAAAAAGTCTATTTAATTAAGTAGAACGTCTTGTCTATATTAATTTAAAGTTGCGCATTTTGATGTGACGTCACATTTCTCAAACCCCCACCCCCTCGTCACACATCGTTACAAATGTCTGACCCCCCCCCCTCCCCCCTAGGTGCGTGACGTCATTTATGGACGGCCCTTAACATCACCATTGGAGAGACAAAGGCGGGCGGGCGTGGTGAATCGTTCCGGCCTTCACTATAGCGCGGTACTCAAAGCACTTGCCCCAACAGCCTGTGCAGGCTACACGTGGGCTCTTTGGCTTTGGCGTGATTCTGCGATGAACTGGTTGTCCTTTCAGCTGCCACTATTTTCTACCAACATACCACGGCGGAGACACCCAACTAAGCTTGCGCCGGGGGCGCCTGGCGGGACAGACGTTCATGACGCCTTCGAGCCAAAAGCCCCCATTTGGTGGAGCCGTAATTCTCCCACGCGGAATCTCACAAGGCGCGCCGTAAAAAAAAAAGCTGACAATCCTCTGCCGGTAGATGGACCGGTACCTCTGTGAAATACCAGGCGGTTCGGTGGACCGGTTCTGGCACCAGTCGTCACGAGGGTTGGACAGTCCTCCACTCCGGGGCAAGGCACAGGCCAACACCAGGGCGTGGAATTGCTTTCGAATAAAACAATGAACGGGGTGTGTGGGGGGATATTCATATTCTTAGGTTTTTTCGGTAAAGTCACGTAGATAAAAAAATAAAATTAATAAAAGTAAAATAAAATCAAGTAAGATACAGCGATCAAGTAAGATACAGCGATCAAGTAAGATACAGCGATCAAGTAAGATACAGCGATCTAGTAAGATACAGCGATCAAGTAAGATACAGCGATCAAGTAAGATACAGCGATCAAGTAAGATACAGCGATCAAGTAAGATACAGCGATCAAGTAAGATACAGCGATCTAGTAAGATACAGCGATCAAGTAAGATACAGCGATCAAGTAAGATACAGCGATCAAGTAAGATACAACGATCTAGTAAGATACAGCGATCAAGTAAGATACAGCGATCAAGTAAGATACAGCGATCAAGTAAGATACAGCGATCAAGTAAGATACAGCGATCAAGTAAGATACAGCAATCTAGTAAGATACAGCGATCTAGTAAGATACAGCGATCAAGTAAGATACAGCGATCTAGTAAGATACAGCGATCTAGTAAGATACAGCGATCAAGTAAGATACAGCGATCAAGTAAGATACAGCGATCAAGTAAGATACAGCGATCTAGTAAGATACAGCGATCAAGTAAGATACAGCGATCAAGTAAGATACAGCGATCAAGTAAGATACAGCGATCAAGTAAGATACAGCGATCTAGTAAGATACAGCGATCAAGTAAGATACAGCGATCTAGTAAGATACAGCGATCAAGTAAGATACAGCGATCAAGTAAGATACAGCGATCTAGTAAGATACAGCGATCTAGTAAGATACAGCGATCAAGTAAGATACAGCGATCAAGTAAGATACAGCAATCAAGTAAGATACAGCGATCAAGTAAGATACAGCGATCAAGTAAGATACAGCGATCTAGTAAGATACAGCGATCAAGTAAGATACAGCAATCTAGTAAGATACAGCGATCAAGTAAGATACAGCGATCAAGTAAGATACAGCGATCTAGTAAGATACAGCGATCTAGTAAGATACAGCGATCAAGTAAGATACAGCGATCAAGTAAGATACAGCGATCAAGTAAGATACAGCGATCTAGTAAGATACAGCGATCAAGTAAGATACAGCGATCAAGTAAGATACAGCGATCAAGTAAGATACAGCGATCAAGTAAGATACAGCGATCTAGTAAGATACAGCGATCTAGTAAGATACAGCGATCAAGTAAGATACAGCGATCAAGTAAGATACAGCGATCAAGTAAGATACAGCGATCAAGTAAGATACAGCGATCAAGTAAGATACAGCGATCAAGTAAGATACAGCGATCAAGTAAGATACAGCGATCAAGTAAGATACAGCGATCAAGTAAGATACAGCGATCAAGTAAGATACAGCGATCAAGTAAGATACAGCGATCTAGTAAGATACAGCGATCAAGTAAGATACAGCAATCAAGTAAGATACAGCGATCAAGTAAGATACAGCGATCAAGTAAGATACAGCGATCAAGTAAGATACAGCGATCAAGTAAGATACAGCGATCAAGTAAGATACAGCGATCAAGTAAGATACAGCGATCAAGTAAGATACAGCAATCAAGTAAGATACAGCGATCAAGTAAGATACAGCGATCAAGTAAGATACAGCGATCAAGTAAGATACAGCGATCAAGTAAGATACAGCGATCAAGTAAGATACAGCGATCAAGTAAGATACAGCGATCTAGTAAGATACAGCGATCAAGTAAGATACAGCAATCAAGTAAGATACAGCGATCAAGTAAGATACAGCGATCAAGTAAGATACAGCGATCAAGTAAGATACAGCGATCAAGTAAGATACAGCGATCAAGTAAGATACAGCGATCAAGTAAGATACAGCGATCAAGTAAGATACAGCAATCAAGTAAGATACAGCGATCAAGTAAGATACAGCGATCTAGTAAGATACAGCGATCTAGTAAGATACAGCGATCAAGTAAGATACAGCGATCAAGTAAGATACAGCGATCAAGTAAGATACAGCGATCAAGTAAGATACAGCGATCAAGTAAGATACAGCGATCTAGTAAGATACAGCGATCAAGTAAGATACAGCAATCTAGTAAGATACAGCGATCAAGTAAGATACAGCGATCAAGTAAGATACAGCGATCAAGTAAGATACAGCGATCAAGTAAGATACAGCGATCAAGTAAGATACAGCGATCAAGTAAGATACAGCGATCAAGTAAGATACAGCGATCAAGTAAGATACAGCGATCAAGTAAGATACAGCGATCAAGTAAGATACAGCGATCAAGTAAGATACAGCGATCAAGTAAGATACAGCGATCTAGTAAGATACAGCGATCAAGTAAGATACAGCGATCTAGTAAGATACAGCGATCAAGTAAGATACAGCAATCAAGTAAGATACAGCGATCAAGTAAGATACAGCGATCTAGTAAGATACAGCGATCAAGTAAGATACAGCAATCAAGTAAGATACAGCGATCAAGTAAGATACAGCGATCAAGTAAGATACAGCGATCAAGTAAGATACAGCAATCAAGTAAGATACAGCGATCAAGTAAGATACAGCGATCTAGTAAGATACAGCGATCTAGTAAGATACAGCGATCAAGTAAGATACAGCGATCTAGTAAGATACAGCGATCAAGTAAGATACAGCGATCAAGTAAGATACAGCGATCAAGTAAGATACAGCGATCTAGTAAGATACAGCGATCAAGTAAGATACAGCAATCTAGTAAGATACAGCGATCAAGTAAGATACAGCGATCAAGTAAGATACAGCGATCAAGTAAGATACAGCGATCAAGTAAGATACAGCGATCAAGTAAGATACAGCGATCAAGTAAGATACAGCGATCAAGTAAGATACAGCGATCAAGTAAGATACAGCGATCAAGTAAGATACAGCGATCAAGTAAGATACAGCGATCAAGTAAGATACAGCGATCAAGTAAGATACAGCGATCTAGTAAGATACAGCGATCAAGTAAGATACAGCGATCTAGTAAGATACAGCGATCAAGTAAGATACAGCAATCAAGTAAGATACAGCGATCAAGTAAGATACAGCGATCTAGTAAGATACAGCGATCAAGTAAGATACAGCGATCAAGTAAGATACAGCGATCAAGTAAGATACAGCGATCAAGTAAGATACAGCGATCAAGTAAGATACAGCGATCAAGTAAGATACAGCGATCAAGTAAGATACAGCGATCAAGTAAGATACAGCGATCAAGTAAGATACAGCGATCAAGTAAGATACAGCGATCTAGTAAGATACAGCGATCAAGTAAGATACAGCAATCAAGTAAGATACAGCGATCAAGTAAGATACAGCGATCTAGTAAGATACAGCGATCAAGTAAGATACAGCGATCAAGTAAGATACAGCTATCGTGCTGTGACGGTTCCACCTGAAGACGGAAGCTTGTGTTGCCTCCGAAACGTCGTGATTTTTTTTATTTTACTTTTATTAAATTTTTCATTTTTATCTATGTGATTTTACCGAAAAAACCTAAGAATATGAATCCTTGCAGTCACGAAAGCTTCAAATCTAGAACGTGTGGGGGGAGTTTGGAGGCGAGGGTGTGGGAAGCTACTTGGGGGATCATCTTCTCACCAACAGCAGGCGAGGTATGATGGTTGGTGGCGAGTCTTACATTCCAGAACATCTTGTTATCCAGAGAATGTTGTCTTCCACGGGTGCGTCTAAATCTCAGCCCCAGGGTGTGGGCTCATGAATTGCACGCCCCCACCACTCTTCCTAATGCGATATACACGATAGGTCCTCGCTTCATGCGTGGCGTTAACACTATTTAGCGCGTGTTCGCTCTAACGCGTTACTTCCATTCGGGAACACTTTTCGCACAATGCGTTATAACGCAGAACGCGCGCTGTACCAGCGCCGTTATAACGCGGTATAGTGAGCAGTCGACGACGACGACGGGACTACTTTCTTGAGCCGCACGGCTTGAGCGGAGCGATACAGCCCGCGGAATGATGCTCCACATTCTTCGCTCGCACCGTCTTCACCTAACCCGCAATTCGTGGCCAGCGGGGAAAGCCAAGCAACAGCCAGCGTTGTTCGGAGGCCCTTTGTTTAGCAGTGAGTTGACAAAAGGGGGGGGGGGGGCACACACACGTGACGCATACGGAGGTTGTGCGGCGTGTATATTAACGTAACCTTAATGAAGTGACTCGGTTCTTAATAAAGGTTTTTGGGTGAGACCGCCGAAGTATGAATGTTTCGTAACCCTCCACCACCCGACAGCCAGTAGGGTTTTGCACGTAAGCAACGCGCCCATTAGTTAGAATTATAGTGTAGAGTGTAGTGTAGTGCATAGTGTAGTGCATAGTGTAGTGTAGAGTGTAGTGCATAGTGTAGTGTATAGTGTAGTGCATAGTGTAGTGTATAGTGTAGTGCATAGTGTAGTGCATAGTGTAGTGCATAGTGTAGTGCATAGTGTAGTGTAGAGTGTAGTGCATAGTGTAGTGTATAGTGTAGTGCATAGTGTAGTGTATAGTGTAGTGTAGAGTGTAGTGCATAGTGTAGTGTATAGTGTAGTGCATAGTGTAGTGTATAGTGTAGTGCATAGTGTAGTGCATAGTGTAGTGCATAGTGTAGTGCATAGTGTAGTGTAGAGTGTAGTGCATAGTGTAGTGTATAGTGTAGTGCATAGTGTAGTGTATAGTGTAGTGTAGAGTGTAGTGCATAGTGTAGTGTATAGTGTAGTGCATAGTGTAGTGTATAGTGTAGTGCATAGTGTAGTGTATAGTGTAGTGCATAGTGTAGTGCATAGTGTAGTGCATAGTGTAGTGCATAGTGTAGTGTATAGTGTAGTGCATAGTGTAGTGTATAGTGTAGTGTATAGTGTAGTGCATAGTGTAGTGTATAGTGTAGTGCATAGTGTAGTGCATAGTGTAGTGCATAGTGTAGTGCATAGTGTAGTGCATAGTGTAGTGTATAGTGTAGTGCATAGTGTAGTGTATAGTGTAGTGCATAGTGTAGTGCATAGTGTAGTGCATAGTGTAGTGCATAGTGTAGTGCATAGTGTAGTGTATAGTGTAGTGCATAGTGTAGTGCATAGTGTAGTGTATAGTGTAGTGCATAGTGTAGTGTATAGTGTAGTGTATAGTGTAGTGTATAGTGTAGTGTGTAGTGTAGTGCATAGTGTAGTGCATAGTGTAGTGCATAGTGTAGTGCATAGTGTAGTGCATAGTGTAGTGTATAGTGTAGTGCATAGTGTAGTGTATAGTGTAGTGTATAGTGTAGTGTATAGTGTAGTGTATAGTGTAGTGTATAGTGTAGTGTATAGTGTAGTGTATAGTGTAGTGCATAGTGTAGTGCATAGTGTAGTGTATAGTGTAGTGTATAGTGTAGTGTATAGTGTAGTGCATAGTGTAGTGTATAGTGTAGTGCATAGTGTAGTGTATAGTGTAGTGTATAGTGTATAGTGTAGTGTATAGTGTAGTGTATAGTGTAGTGTATAGTGTAGTGTATAGTGTAGTGTATAGTGTAGTGCATAGTGTAGTGCATAGTGTAGTGTATAGTGTAGTGCATAGTGTAGTGTATAGTGTAGTGTATAGTGTAGTGTATAGTGTAGTGTATAGTGTAGTGTATAGTGTAGTGTATAGTGTAGTGCATAGTGTAGTGCATAGTGTAGTGTATAGTGTAGTGCATAGTGTAGTGTATAGTGTAGTGTATAGTGTAGTGTATAGTGTAGTGTATAGTGTAGTGTATAGTGTAGTGTATAGTGTAGTGCATAGTGTAGTGCATAGTGTAGTGTATAGTGTAGTGCATAGTGTAGTGTATAGTGTAGTGTATAGTGTAGTGTATAGTGTAGTGTATAGTGTAGTGTATAGTGTAGTGTATAGTGTAGTGTATAGTGTAGTGCATAGTGTAGTGTATAGTGTAGTGCATAGTGTAGTGCATAGTGTAGTGCATAGTGTAGTGCATAGTGTAGTGCATAGTGTAGTGTATAGTGTAGTGCATAGTGTAGTGCATAGTGTAGTGTATAGTGTAGTGTATAGTGTAGTGTATAGTGTAGTGTATAGTGTAGTGCATAGTGTAGTGCATAGTGTAGTGCATAGTGTAGTGCATAGTGTAGTGCATAGTGTAGTGTATAGTGTAGTGCATAGTGTAGTGTATAGTGTAGTGTATAGTGTAGTGCATAGTGTAGTGCATAGTGTAGTGTATAGTGTAGTGTATAGTGTAGTGTATAGTAGTGTAGTGTATAGTGTAGTGTATAGTGTAGTGCGTAGTGTATAGTGTAGTGTATAGTGTAGTGTATAGTGTAGTGTATAGTGTAGTGCATAGTGTAGTGTATAGTGTAGTGCATAGTGTAGTGTATAGTGTAGTGCATAGTGTAGTGCATAGTGTAGTGCATAGTGTAGTGTATAGTGTAGTGTATAGTGTAGTGTATAGTAGTGTAGTGTATAGTGTAGTGCATAGTGTAGTGCGTAGTGTATAGTGTAGTGTATAGTGTAGTGTATAGTGTAGTGTATAGTGTAGTGTATAGTGTAGTGCATAGTGTAGTGCATAGTGTAGTGCATAGTGTAGTGTATAGTGTAGTGCATAGTGTAGTGTATAGTGTAGTGCATAGTGTAGTGTATAGTGTAGTGCATAGTGTAGTGTATAGTGTAGTGCATAGTGTAGTGCATAGTGTAGTGCATAGTGTAGTGTATAGTGTAGTGCATAGTGTAGTGCATAGTGTAGTGTATAGTGTAGTGCATAGTGTAGTGTATAGTGTAGTGCATAGTGTAGTGTATAGTGTAGTGCATAGTGTAGTGTATAGTGTAGTGCATAGTGTAGTGTATAGTGTAGTGCATAGTGTAGTGTATAGTGTAGTGCATAGTGTAGTGCATAGTGTAGTGTATAGTGTAGTGCATAGTGTAGTGCATAGTGTAGTGCATAGTGTAGTGCATAGTGTAGTGTATAGTGTAGTGTATAGTGTAGTGCATAGTGTAGTGTATAGTGTAGTGCATAGTGTAGTGTATAGTGTAGTGCATAGTGTAGTGTATAGTGTAGTGCATAGTGTAGTGTATAGTGTAGTGCATAGTGTAGTGCATAGTGTAGTGTATAGTGTAGTGCATAGTGTAGTGCATAGTGTAGTGCATAGTGTAGTGCATAGTGTAGTGTATAGTGTAGTGTATAGTGTAGTGCATAGTGTAGTGTATAGTGTAGTGCATAGTGTAGTGCATAGTGTAGTGCATAGTGTAGTGTATAGTGTAGTGTATAGTGTAGTGTATAGTGTAGTGTATAGTGTAGTGCATAGTGTAGTGTATAGTGTAGTGTATAGTGTAGTGTATAGTGTAGTGCATAGTGTAGTGTATAGTGTAGTGCATAGTGTAGTGCATAGTGTAGTGCATAGTGTAGTGTATAGTGTAGTGTATAGTGTAGTGTATAGTGTAGTGCATAGTGTAGTGCATAGTGTAGTGTATAGTGTAGTGTATAGTGTAGTGTATAGTGTAGTGCATAGTGTAGTGTATAGTGTAGTGTATAGTGTAGTGCATAGTGTAGTGCGTAGTGTATAGTGTAGTGTATAGTGTAGTGTATAGTGTAGTGCGTAGTGTATAGTGTAGTGTATAGTGTAGTGCATAGTGTAGTGCGTAGTGTATAGTGTAGTGTATAGTGTAGTGTATAGTGTAGTGCATAGTGTAGTGCATAGTGTAGTGTATAGTGTAGTGCATAGTGTAGTGCATAGTGTAGTGTATAGTGTATAGTGTAGTGTATAGTGTAGTGCATAGTGTAGTGCGTAGTGTATAGTGTAGTGTATAGTGTAGTGCATAGTGTAGTGCGTAGTGTATAGTGTAGTGTATAGTGTAGTGTATAGTGTAGTGCATAGTGTAGTGCGTAGTGTATAGTGTAGTGTATAGTGTAGTGTATAGTGTAGTGCATAGTGTAGTGTATAGTGTAGTGTATAGTGTAGTGTATAGTGTAGTGCATAGTGTAGTGTATAGTGTAGTGCATAGTGTAGTGTATAGTGTAGTGCATAGTGTAGTGCATAGTGTAGTGTATAGTGTAGTGTATAGTGTAGTGCATAGTGTAGTGTATAGTGTAGTGCATAGTGTAGTGTATAGTGTAGTGCATAGTGTAGTGTATAGTGTAGTGCATAGTGTAGTGTATAGTGTAGTGCATAGTGTAGTGCATAGTGTAGTATATAGTGTAGTGCATAGTGTAGTGTATAGTGTAGTGCATAGTGTAGTGTATAGTGTAGTGCATAGTGTAGTGTATAGTGTAGTGCATAGTGTATAGTGTAGTGCATAGTGTAGTTTACTACTCAGCCCACGGCGTGTCGCTGGTAATTACATGAACCAGCATCATCGGACGATTTGCCTGAAATGTCACGGTACTCAAATCGTAAACGTTGTGGATTTACTCTCCAACACACCGGTGGGCTGAAGTAGTACACTACACTATGCACTACACGATACACTGGGGTTAGAGGGTCACGGCGCGTTCATCCTTACGCGGTCTAACTAAACCCCCCCCTCAAAAAAAAAAAACCTTTATCACGAATACTTTTGGTGGCGAAAGTCCTGCTTGCGTGTGAAACTCACGTGGTCCTATTTGCTGACGTCAATGCGGCCATGGGGACATTAACCGAATGCAGCTAGTGGTCATTTTGCCCGGGGGGGGTGGGGGGGGGCGAGAAAAAACGCGCCAGGTTTCAGACGGGATACACATTAAAGCCATTTATTTTCCGAACCCACTCGGGGGGGGAAGGGTTAAGACCCCCACCACCACCACACCCCCGTGAGCGCCGTGCTTCAATTATTACAATTACCGAATTACAACGCTCGCGAGGTGACACCAGCGACCCCCAGAGGAGCAGAGCGAGCCGAGTGACACGTGGGCCACGGCTGCCGTGCATGTCAGCCTCCCTTCTTTAATGCAACACTCGAATGCCCTTAGCAGAGTGCACCCACCTAAAAGCTTGGGCTGATGTCACAATTATGGCCACAGAAATTGAGGGAACATTTTTTGTTCCACTCACCACCATCCCCCCCCACCCCACCACCCGCAACTGAAATAGTCAACATATATGGCCGGGCTGGCTGGCTGGCTGACTGCCCCACGTATTTTTTCGCAAACACCGCAACGTTGGTCAACGGTGCCTCGTGTCAGCGGACGCGGGCCGATCTGGGGTCACGCGAGTTCAAATCTCGCCCCACCCCCCGACCCCCACCCCCCGACCCCCCCCCCCCCCCCCCCCCCGGGGTTGACGTCGATGTTGATGCAGGTGACGCTTTTCGTGGGGGCAGTCAACGGTGGTGCCGCAGCAAGCGTCAGAGGGTCAGGATCGAACCCACGACTTCCTGTACACCAGGCGAGGTAGTTAACATCTCCTAGCCACCGTGACACCCATTCATTGGCGGTCACATTCGCTGGTGGTCACAGCCAAGCGTATATCAGGCGATATCCACAATTGTGAACAAAAAACTCCTCCAGCCTTGGCACTTTAAATAGGCGGTGTAATGTCCGTGATTTAATGCATTTGCATGCATTGTGTCGTGTTCGATTTTAATAAATCAGGTTAGATACGTGAATGTGATGGTGTATATGCACATGGTGGTGCGGGTTAGTCGTAGTTAATTATAATCGACGGATAGTAACAGTGCAATGAAGCTGTGTTCGTTTCAATTACTGTGAAAATACTATTCTATTGAGGCTGTGATGTGATTACGTAATAACGCGTTCGCAAGCTGCACTCGGTCTACTGGAGATGAGATAACATAAACTCGGTTGAAATTATAGTCTTGGTTCTTTCGGTAAAGTCACGTAGAAGGGAAATAATAAAATAATAAAAATATAAAAATGAAAATTTATCACGACGTTTCGACTGCAACACAAGCAATCATCATCAGGTGTGAAATCCACAGCAAGAAATTTATTTTAAAACGTGTCGTCTTTTCAAAATTATTTTAAAACGTGTCGTCTTTTCAAAATTGCTCTCAATGTCAATGGAATCTCCATTGAAATAGTTCGAGGAGACAATCCAGATCCTCCAGCAAAGCGATCCTTGCTGGAAGCTCCGGTGTTTATGGGCTGTGGCTCATGGGAACCGGACCGAACGCCTCTATCGGAAGATCTGGTTGGGTTGAGAGTCCATAAGGCACTCCAATTAGAGCCAGATTATAGTACCCGTCGAATTTGTTTATGCAACAACAACAAACAGACCCACGGAGCCAGACAAAGGCGCGTTAATTAGTTCCACTGTTTAGTGCGGGCGGCTGATTGGTGTCCTGAAATCCGTGGGCGCGCGCCCGCACACGCACACACTTACCATTGTTCACACGTAGTGTTCATTTCCAGGACTCATAGAGACACACACACACACACAGCACTCGAATTATTCTTAAGTGCCAAACATTTAATGGAGGTACAACATCGTCGTCAACATCAACCGTGTTTTATCCACTGCTGGGCATCTTAAGTTATCTGTGTGTGGAGGGGGGGGGTAAACATATAGCTGAGAGCTGCCACTTAATAAAACGGGGGATTATTGCCTTAAGCCAATTCCGTTTTTTTCCAACAATTGTATCCCGATTTTGCAAGCAGCAGGGGTACCCACACTTTACCCCACCATGCACAGAGTCCTACCGATCGACGACTTCAACTGGCGCGCCGGGAAATCGAATTCAACCGCCGGCTCCTGATTGCAATTCCCGGTGTTGCTAACCCGTTTGGGCCACTTTGGCAGCATCTCAGGTTCTCAGTGTGTGTTGTTGTTGTTTTACTATCAAATGTTGACCTAGGCTGGCCTTTCCCCGCAACAGTCGTATATTTAAATTAGGTAGAGGGCTTCTTTATTCATCGTATATTCGTTTTAAATCAACGTGTGTGTGTGTGTGTTTGCTTGAATGCACTGAACGTCACCGGTGTGTTGACGCGTATCTTGATTACGCTTTGACGTATTTGAATACAAATCATCGTTTTTATTTTATTTTCCAAATGCAGAGCCTACGCAATTTGGAGCTCACGGTGGAGTCAAATGTCCAAAAATTATGGTCGCTTTAACATTCTCACGATCAAATACAGGGGTGGGGGGGGGGGAGATGAGACCCACACTGTGGCAATCGTTTACAAAGGAACACCACCGCTGGGATGTCATGGACGGCGACCGCTGTGCAAGAAATGTTACATTTTACAAAGAATAGAAATTAGATGTAGATCACGCATAAATAACACTCTGTTTACATGACTCGGGAGGCGAATTTGGGCTCTGTTTTCTCGACGTCAAACGTTGGGATTGAGTCTAGGTCAAGTATGGGGCTCGTGTTATTGACGTTTATGTTGTAATATATACAACTGGGGAGGTTTTTTTCTTCTGTTTTTACAAAAAAATAAGACGACGCCGCAAAAAATTAAAGTTGCAGCGCTGCAATTGATTGCTCGTGCCACTGCTAGTAGGCGAGTGTTCAGTAAGAGGAGCTCTCGATAATCCCTCCTAGAGGATATTTGGCCTTCTTCTTGGTTCTTTCGGTAAAGTCGCGTAGAAGGGAAGTAATACAATAATAAAAATAAAACATAATAAAATAATATAATCTACGTGACTTTACCGAAAGAACCAAGAAGATGAATCCCTGCAGTCACGAAAGCTTTAAAACGATATTTGGCCTAATCTACCATGCTGCCTGGACCTCGCGAAGCGATTGGAGTTGTTGCACTCTACCCCACACCACACGACCTGCCGATCAACGAATTTCCACTTGACTCAGAAAATGGCTCAATTCATTTCGCAGCCTAAAACCTGACGACAATTCCACAGGCTCGTCATCAAACTGGACAAAAACGATGGGCAAAAATGTAAAATGCCGACTAATTTGGCAAACAAAGACAAAGATCCCCCGTGTAGCCTTAACACACAGTCCACGTGTCCCTGTACACGTGTCCCTGTACACGTGTTCCAGCACACAATCCACTGCCGGACGAGGGTTCTCCGCTTGTCGTGTGGGTCGTTGTGGGTGGGTGGGGGGTTAGGGGGGGTTTCTTCGACCATACTTCACCACCGTAATCCCAAGTGACGCCGACATTTCGAGGGAAAGTTGCGGATGAGACGTAACTTTGGCGAGACACTATATATATATTTGGTTTAAACAAAATACAATTCTGATTATTATAAGGTTGCCCGCAAATTGTGTGTGCCCGGACACTCCCATTGAGTTTTTTGGGTTGCATATATATGAATACATTTTTTGTTGGCAATATCTCGAGTCATTTTCTATGAGTTCTGTTGTGTTTAAACTGAAATGCATTGTGATCGGCGTCCTTGAGTTCGGTGCATTTCTGTGCGCAGAAATTCGCTGAACAAAAAAAATGTGTCTATATGAAGAAAAATATAAATATATATATATGAATGTGCCAGTCAAATAGTTTCGTGAAAATTTTACCAAAACAATGTTCTGGCGTTCACATGAACGTCATGTGGCTCACAAGATGAAGGAATTCTATTGAGCAAACTGGGCCCTCAAATAAACAACCCCCAAAAAAACCACTTTGGATATTGTTTTGCTCCATGGTTATGGAATAATGATAATACAAAAGCGAGAAAGCGCTGTCCTTTGGAACTCAGCAAACCCGAATTCGACTCCCGGCCGTGGCCAACATTGACGGCGAGTGATACCGAGCCTGGCCCCGCCTTCAACAACACGCTGCCACAGCGGTGGTAAAGTATAGCGAAACACCCCCACGGCGTCGTGGGGAGGAACTCATCCAGCAGTAGATTCACGACGTGTGCGTCACCCTTAAATCGTGAGTTGTCCATATTGTGCCCGCTGGGTGGCAGAGATCGAACGGAATGTCGCCCCCGTACAGGGCCACAGGTCGTTCAAATCCGTGCACGCGGGATGCCTTAACGCGCGGCCTTCACGCTCTCACACACAAAAGACTCCAAACACTCGGTTGCTTTGTAATATATTTTTTTGTACTTCTGATTCCTTCCTAGTCCGGAGGCCTGGTGGATTTCGAGTTGTTCTGTTCGGCTCTGCTCGGGTGGTGGGCCAATCTCAAGTGCCGACATATTTCTGGTCACGCGGCTGTCCCGTTCCGTTGTCGACCCCGAGCCAGTTGTTGGAGATTCCACATTTCTCTGATGATAATGCACGCAGCCCACCCCCCCCCCCCCCCGTTGACTTTCCATTGAGTTAACTGAACGGTGTTCAATTTTGTAATTTCACTGTAAAGCCCTCTTGTGAATCCACTTCTGGATGATGACCGTACAATGCCCCCCCCCCGCCCCCCAACACGAGCGAGATTGGATTGTCACTTCGCCGTCAGCGCTTGCCCTGCAAGATACCCTCTCACCGTTGGGGTCAACCGAGGACGACAGTTGTGTGCAACCACGGGAAGAGATACCAACACAACGGTTTTGTCTGACAAGTGGGCCCCAAAGGTCGGTGCTAAACAACGGCCGGAATTCTGTCCGAAGGACATCGCGGTTCCACGTTCTCGCCTTGACCTTGGCCTTGACCTTTGCTGGACACTTCAACTTCAAGCCCCCCCCCCGCCCGCCCAGCCCCCCCCCCCCCCCAAAGCCGCCCACCGAGAGATGCGGGGTTGTTCTAATTCTACTCGATGTGTTGTCACTCGACAGAACGAACTTTGTCTCGTCTGAGCCACGTCATGACGTTCGACCGGCCAAGTGCACGAGGGGGGTGGGGGTGGGGGGAGGGCACGGGGGGCAACGGAGGGGGGAGGGGGGGCACTAGCAGGGGGGATAAAATTGAGTTGTCAATGGGGGTGAGGGTGGTGAGAAGCACTTGCCCCAACAGTCTGTTAGAGCATATGCCGGGGGATCTTTGTCTTTGGGCGAGCAGCTAGCTTGGCCGGGGGGGGGGGGGGTAAGGTGGATAAGGTGGGTACGTTGGGTTGATAATTTAATTCCTGCGAAGGTGCAAGGGGTGGAAAAAAAGGGTGGGGTACTTTCGCCGATAACACTGGTCGACACACTTTTTCTGGCATAAGGTATTCCAACGGTCTTAAGGTAATTTTTGGGTGCTGATTACAAATCTGGCATCAGTTTTTATCTATCACATCAGGTTTTTGAGATATAAAATATTGCATTTTCAATAAAAACTGCTGAAGAAAAATATTAAATAAATGTGGATATCTACATAAAATGATATTATAAACACACTATCCTAAAAATACAGCACCATATTTTTACACTAAAGCAGTCACTGACTGGCAACAGCTTGCAATCATAAGTGACAGGGATAATTTCGGGAAAAATCAATGAAAATGGGGTATGCCGATAGCATGAAAATTAGATGTGATAGAGCAAATCTGAGATCAGATTTGGAATCAGCGCCCTGAAATTAGTCTAAAACAGCTGCAAAAAGTCCAGGCCAGAAAAAAAATGTTTTTTTTGTTTTGACCAGTGTTATAAATCATCAGTGAGAGGGCCCCCACACATTTGAAACCATTGGAGGTTTGACGGCAACACGATGATGGGGGGGGAGGGTGCAGGGCCGGATTACCCGAGTAGCACTTTCAAGGGCCCCGCGCTAAATGCTTTCAAGCTATCAATTCCGCTTCAGTGATTCTGCACTTGCTCTATTACTATAGTACTATACCGTCTTCGACTTTTACGAACGCCCGGGTGTTTAAGGTTAGCGATTTGTCGTATTATCTGGCTCTATATCAGATTTTTTAAAACTACAATCACTTTACTATGCAAGTAAAACATTTCTGTTTCAATATGTACGTGTTTTTATTTATTTAGGGCCCCAATATCACATCATGCTACAGGCCTCGCACTAGCTTCATCAGGCACTGGGGGGGGGGGGGGGTGTTGTCACTCTTTGTGTATTGTCAGGGGCCGCCAGTGGCTCGCGGGCCTTGCAGTGAAGATCACCGAGCTCACGTGACAGAATCAGAATAGTTTTACCCGAGGAATCCGATAAGCTCTAAAGCAATTTTCTGCACGCTGCCACAGCGGTGGAACGGTCAGCGCAATGGAACCGTGGACCAAATGCGAGCATGTCATTTGGTCCACGTTCTCAGGAAGAACGTAATCAACCAGGTAGGGTGTTGACTGTTATGTTATCCGGCTCTCTGTTGTATTACATTACATTTCTACGTATACTAGATTTGTGTTTCTATTTAATTTATACCTGATGATGATTGCTTGTGTTGCAATCGAAACGTCGTATGCTAGTATTTAATTTATTATTTTATCTTTATACGTGACTTTACCGAAAGAAAAAAAGAGTATAGTAATAGGTTTTTACCCTTTTATCTGGCAACAAACTGACACCTTTATACAAGGGATCATGTTTACAATAACCACAACACTTGCAGTCAAAATGCAAACAAAAAGAGACAACTCTGATAATGATATGCGCTGTCCTTGAAATTGATTTGTCCACACCCGAGACGGCTTTTCTTAGAGCCTAGTCTCACCCTGGTGTTGGACCAGATGACGCCAAAAGCTTCAAGGTGTGCGAATAAGCAAGCGCGGAGAGATGCTGCTCAGGAAGATGATACATCTCTGGCCTTTGTATCTGCTATGTGAAAGGGCAATTGCCGGAAATGTTGGCCCACCCCGACGCTTCCTCCTCCCGCCTCTTAAGGCTGCTCAGTGTCATTGACGAACGTGTTGAGAGAAAATCAGAACACAGGGGATGATGCGATTTATAGAAATCGAAAGTTAAGGAAATCGAACCCGCCCTGAAAGGCGACGATGTTCAGACGGATGAGACAGGTTTCGCAATGGCATCCAAAGGAGAAAAATGCGCCCTGGGGAATCGTCTCCAGGGAGATGGATTGATGTGATCGCTTCTCGTGCAGGAGCTGGGTGGTGCCCATGTGAGGCTAAACGTCATTTTTTTAGACAACCAAGCCACAAAAAACAAAATAGAGCGACTCAAAACAGCCCAAAATATGAGCAACAAAAACAACAAAACGTCTCTAAAGAAACGGAATGTGCCGTGCGCAAGCCACGGAGGGTTGCTTCGATTTGCAATGCACGATCTCTCTCTCTCTCGAGCGTGTGGCAAGTGTGTGCAAATCACACGTCCAAGTTTAAGTCTGTGAGCCACGCGAGAGCTCACATAATGCAGGCGTAGGATGCAGTTCAGAAACAAGGTTTATTGGGTTAGATCGTGTAAGTATAAATGTTGTGTCGTGACCCTCCACCACCCGACGCAGCCAATTAGTAAGGGATTTGTCACGTAAACGAAACGCCAATTAGTTACTGCTTCAGCCCACCGGTGTGTCGGAGAGTACATCACAAAATTTACAATTTTCTCATTTTCCTAGCTCCCCCCCCCCATCCTGCGTCCGTCCTCCTTGGCTCCTCCCCCTCCTCTGACCCTACGTCACAATGTCTCAGCACAAGTAACTCTCGCTACAGTTATCTTGCTGTGCCTTTTTACACCTGATGAGGGAGGCTTGTGTTGCCTCCGAAACGTCGTGATTTAATTTAGTTGTTTTCATTTATTTTATTTTATTGCTTTACCTACGTGACTTTACCGAAAAAACCTAAGAGTATGAATCCTTGCAGTCACGAAAGCTTCAAATCTAGAATTAATGTGGGTAGCTTCCAGACTGTACACAATGCAAAAAGTATAAAAATAGACTTTTGTATTTTTTTTTGGGGGGGGGGGGGGCGAAATAATGGATATATTTTGCACGGCAAGTGAGCGGTGACGTCACATCTGTAATGTCACCCGCATGCGGCAGCGTCACGCAGTGTGCCTGCTGACGTCACGCACCCCCCCCCCCCCAACCCTCCGTGTAGGACGTGTGTTAATCCAAGACAAAAATCCAAGTCCCGGGCGAAGCCGGGTAGCAAAGCTAGTTATTAATAACATTGGAAAGCGAAAGCCTACGTGCGGAATGCGCTTGCTCGCAATGTGGTCCCCTGTCCGGTTCGGGGTGGCCTCATTCGCACCGTGACTTGCCTTTAACCCTCCACTTGCGGAGGAGGTGCACGCTGCGACAAAACACGATCATTCACCAACACTCATTCCGGATGCGATGTATCCGAGACGTTGCGCCTGCCGACCGGGTAACTTAGGGGTGGACCGCCGGTGGATTGTTGTAGAATATGCAATGCCTTGCGATCTGGACCCTCCAGCAACGTACTCTGTCGATTCCAGTCCGGTACACGTTGTTGACTCCATTCTCTCTGGGCCTTCTCTGCCGTGGCACCTGAACTGTGGCACTCTCTGGGCCTTCTTTGCCGTGGCACCTGAACTGTGGAATTCTCTGGGCCTTCTCTCACGTGCCACCTGAACTGTGGCACTCTCTGGGCCTTCTCTCTCGTGGCACCCGCACTGTGGCACTCTCTGGGCCTTCAATAAAGTGGCACCTGAACTGTGGCACTCTCTGGGCCTTCTCTCTCGTGGCACCTGAACTGTGGCACTCTCTGGGCCTTCAATAAAGTGGCACCTGAACTGTGGAATTCTCTGCCGGAGGCTATCAGGGAGTCGGGTTCGGTTTTGGAGCTTTAAGTGCTTCTGCCGAAAGCAATTCCTCTTAACAAAACTATGAAAGAATGTTGCATTTTCTATTTTACCTTAGTCACTTATTGCCCCTCCCCCCCGGCCTCCCACCCTATTCTGATGGAAATGAAAAATATAAGCTGCCGCTCAGCGCACACTCTCACCAGAAAGACTACGTACAGATAAACAGTCTTGCGATGCTAGATTTGAAGCTTTCGTGACTGCAAGGATTCATATTGTTAGGTTTTTTCGGTAAAGTCACGTAGGTAAAAAATTAAAATTAATAAAAGTAAAATAAAAATAATCTTGCGATTGTAAACTTGAACAACGTATAACGTGTTACAATGTCCGGGGCTAAAACAAACGCCCCAAAAAAAACTCCACTTCCCAGCATTCGATCTCCCCAGTGGCGAAGCCGTGATAACTAAGCTTCCTCCGCAGTGCGGGGTGGGGGAGGAGGAGATTTGGACGACCACATAGCGTCCCACTCGTCACCGTCGTAGTTACATTCAAAACAAACACACGAGTCAGGGCGAGCGAAAAACAACGCTTTTGTTTTTGCTAGCTTGAGACGATTCGAGGGTCGAGCGCTGTTTTCTTTGAGGAAGCCTCGCCAGCAAGAAATGTCACGAACGATTAAAAAAAAATTAACCCGTAAAAACAAAGTTTTTCACTATAAATCCTTTATATGCGTGGCATCGGTTTTATTTTATTATTCATTTCTGTTTTTCTTGAGTAAGAGTTTCATTTTCATCACATTGGTATTTTAAATTAAATATGATATTTTTGTTTTTCCTAAAAAGTGGAAAAAAAATTTCACGAAAATAAATTGTCACGCACAACGAGTCTGTGTGCAAAATGTCAGCTCGATTGGATCACGGGAAGTGGGTTAAAAAACGACCGAAAGATTTGCACGGTCGTAAGCGCGCAAGCAAGCAAGCAAGTGAACTTAATATAAAGGATTTAAGAAAGAACGACGTTGAGACCAAATCGGGGTGGTTTCAAATACGCCCCGAAAGTCGTCGAGTCTAGGAGGAGGCTCAGCCAGGCTTGAGCCAGCTATGGCTGCAGAGTTTGGTGGTACATGTTGTTCACGTCGTTTATTGTGAAAATTCGGTCACAGTTCCTATGATCACTGTTTCATTGCTTGTATGGCTTTATTTTGGTGATTTTCGAAAAGTTATTTGGTTTGGCCATGTTTGTTTGTTGTAGTACGGAGTTAGACTGATGGCCTTAATCTAAGTTGTCTTGTGGTTGTTGTTGTTTGACTTGCATCCCACTGGGATTTTTGCACACAGTGTTGGTGTACGGTGCTTTTTCTGCAATATTTTGCTGTCTTTTCTTGGATTTTCTGTTTGCACATAGTCACATAGTCACTTTAAGATGTTTTCTTGTTCATGTTTTTGTTTTTTGTTTGTTGCGGTTGCACCCGATTCAAGAGCCGAATGGCTCACATGGCTATACCTAATAAATAAATAAATGAACTTGAACTTGAGCGTGCATGGTACCTGGGTTTATCGACCACATTCAGAGTTGGCAAGGTGCTGTAGGCGTGGGGCTGGCAAATGTGGCAAGGTGATGACAGTGATGAGTGTGACCCCGTCGTTCTTGGTTGTCTCCGAGTTCCCAAATTTATTCCCAAAGGAAGGCAAACTCTCATTAATTGGATTATAAGCTAAAAACTAACAAAACGCGCCTATGTGGACTATACAATTAAAAATCCCGCTACGCTAATGAGCTTACGTGCACTATCAAATCGAATATCACTCTGCTCTGGCCACGAGGGCCATCCATCTTCCTAGCGACAGGTGTCCGTAGCAACGGTGTACCCAGCAACGGTGTCCCTAGCAACGGTGTCCCTAGCAACGGCTGAGCCAGGAAATCATAGGAAAGCATCAGGAAGCGTGGTGGGAGTTGCTGAATGGAATGATTTATTGAATGAGGTTTGATTGAGAATGACAGGTATGAGTGTTTGAGGTAAGGGGCCGTCCATAAATGACGTCACGCACCTGGGGGGGGGGTCAGATATTTGTGACGATGTGTGACGAGCGGGGGGGGGGTTGAGAAATGTGACGTCACATCAAAATGCGCAACTTTAAATAAATATAGACAACACGTTCTACTTAATTAAATATACTTTTTAATAAATGTTTTCTCCTACAACATCAGAGTGCAGCGCCACATTAAATACGCACTACAATGACAATTGTTTAGAGCGATTTGAAGCATAATAATAAAAAACGTCGTATTCTATTATTATTTAATTTATTTTCTTTCTACGCGACTTTACCGAAGTTTCAAGTTTTCAAGTTTCATTTATTAAGTTTCATCTACCGAAAGAACCAAAGAGTGGAGGGTGAAGTTTGTTTCGATGAAGGGGGTGTGGGGGTGAGAAGAGAGAGCCACAGCGTGGATTCAGCACTAGGACGAGAAGGAGAAACACAACGAGACTTGTTTTTCTACTTTTGTATTTTTTAAACCAATTTTATTGACGATTTCGAGTGGAGCAACATCACAATTGGCACGTGCAGTGCAAGCAACGCGCCATCAAGCACGTCGCCCGCGTAAAGTTAAACACACACACAGAGACTTTGACTTTGAAAACAGTTTTATTGCTGCGGCAGCAAATTGCTCCACACAGAGAGAGAGAGCGAAAGTAAAGATGATGCTTTAAGATCGGGGCGATGGTGATCAGAGATTGAGTCTCACGCGGTGAACGTTTGGGGGAGCTGTCTCGTGTGTCGAGGTGTCGTGACGCGGAGGGCGACTTCTCCGCTCGCTAATTGCAGATGCAACAAATTGTGCCCGACTGAAGAGGGGCTTATACTATTAGTTTTTTCGGTAAAGTCACGTAGGTAAAAAATTAAATTAAAATTAATAAAAGTAATTATAGAAATAAAATAATAAAAAATCACGACGTTTCGGAGGCAACACAAGTCTCCGTCATCAGGTGGGACCGTCACAGCCAGATTTACTGTATCAAGTGAGTATTTAAGAACTTGCATCTTGGAATCCCTGCTTCAGAAAATCTAGCTGTGACGGTCCCACCTGATGACGGAGACTTGTGTTGCCTCCGAAACGTCGTGATTTTTTATTATTTTATTTCTATAATTACTTTTATTAATTTTAATTTCATTTTTCACCTACGTGACTTTACCGAAAAAACTTAGAGTATGAATCCTTGCAGTCACGAAAGCTTCAAATCTAGAATGAAGAGGGCTTTTTGAAATGAAGTTTTGACGTTTGACAAGCGCTCACCTCCTCCTGGTGTACATCCTTTGGCGAGTGCAGTGGTGTGGTGGTGAGTGGTGAGTGGTCGCGTGACATCAGGTGAGGAGTGCCAGGGGAGGGGTGGTGAGTTTCTGGCCACGTGACATCAGGTGAGTCGTGCAGGGGGGTGGTGGTGAGTGTTTGGCCACGTGACATCTAGTGAGGAGTGCCAGGGGGGTGGTGAGTGGTGAGTGTTGGTCACGTGACATCAGGTGAGTAGTGCAGGGGGGTGGTGGTGAGTGGTGAGGGTCTGGCCATGTGACATCAGGTGAGGAGTGGCAGGAGGGTGGTGGTGGTGAGTGGTGAGTGGCTGGTCACGTGTCATCAGGTGAGTAGTGGCAGGGGGGGGGGTGGTGAGTGTCTGGTCATGTGACATCAGGTGAGTCGTGCAGGGTGGTGAGTGGTGAGTGTCTGGTCACGTGACATCAGGTGAGTAGTGGCAGGGGGGTGGTGAGTGGTGAGTGTCTGGCCACGTGACATCAGGTGAGTAGTGGCAGGGGGGTGGTGAGTGGTGAGTGTCTGGCCACGTGACATCAGGTAAGTAGTGGCAGGGGGGTGGTGGTGGTGAGTGGTGAGTGGCTGGTCACGTGTCATCAGGTGAGTAGTGGCAGGGGGTGGTGGTGAGTGATGAGTGTCTGGCCACTTGATATCAGGTGAGTAGTGGCAGGGGGGTGGTGGTGGTGGTGGTGAGTGGTGAGTGTTTGGCCACGTGACATCAGGTGAGTAGTGGCAGGGGGGTGGTGGTGAGTGGTGAAGGGGGGTGGTGGTGAGTGCCTGGCCACGTGACATCAGGTGAGGAGTGCCAGGAGGGGGGGGGGGTGAGTGGTGAGTGTCTGGCCACGTGACATCAGGTGAGGAGTGCCAGGGGAGGTGGTGGTGGTGGTGAGTGGTGAGTGTTTGAGAAGCCCCAGCAGAGGCGGGGTGAAGCGAAGCGGTGGCGAAACGAGTGAGAGGAGACTGGTGGAGAGAAGGAGGAGACTGAGCCGATGGGGTTGGTGGTGGGGGTGGAGGAGGAGGAGAGAAGGAAGATAACCCCGTCTGTAGGATTGGGGCTGCCCGGCGGGCCTGAAGTCGAATACCTGATTGATGGCTGTTGCTAGTTTATGGTTCACTCAGTCCACCAATTAAAAGCCTCCTCCTCCTCATGTTCCTCCTCATTCTCATCCTCCTCCTTCATTTCCTTAGTCTCCTTCTCTTCATCATCGGAAACGTTCAGTCTTGATCATCAGTCCTCTGATCAAATGTTTGCTGAAAAGCTGTGTGGCTTTCACTTTCTCATCTCGCTCGCGAGGATCAGTGACTCTCACAACGCGTTGAATGCTTTTTGTTTTGCCGAATGCTTTTCGACTTGAAGAGGTATGTACAAAGATATACTTTCATTATAATTTGGTTATTTACGTGTTGCGAATTTATTGTTGGTTGTCGTTCGTTACCTTTTGCGCAAACGACCACGCGTGGAATTTGAAACGGAGAACGTTTGATGTAAGCATGTGTCACGTTCTCATGCCGCGAGGTTGCCGCGATAGCCACGCGTGATGGATGGGTGCGTTTCGCCTCGATCGATGAGAGAGAAATTGCTGCTTCGTGCGTACTTTTAAGCACGCGGGCAATGCTTCACATTTTTGTTTTTTTAAATACGTCGACTTACAGTTCTGCAACACGCATGCAGGGCCGGATCATGGTCCCGTGAGGCCCCTGGGCTCATGTCTTTTGGAGGCCCCCCCCTCCCCCCGCTTTCTTATAGGGGTGTCTTTCTTGCCTTCCTCCTCGCTAAATCATCTACATCAGTATATCTTGTGAACTGCCCAACTTCTCCAGAGGGGGAAATGACGGTTCTCGTGTACCATTACCTGTTGAGGGTTCACCTTCAAAGGATGGCTCTGGGGGAGTGACAACATGACTGGAAACTGAACTAGTGCTAGTTCCTTCCTCACAGCTGACAATAGTGCTGCTGTCATCATTATTACTATTAGAAGGTTTTTGAAAGAAGTTGCCATCGAGTGGAACATATTCTTTGGGTCTTTCGGTAAAGTCACGGAGATAGGTCCAAAGAAAATAATAAATAAAAAACTATAGTGGTGTCTTTCTTGCCTTCCTCCTCGCTAAATCATCTACATCAGTATATCATCAAAATCTAGCTGTCTGACAAGGTCTGACTCTATTTACGTAAGTGACAGTCAGCTGAGACGCGTTTGGCAACATGCTACTCCGCAGCTCATAATTTTTTATTCTGCCTAAAAGGGAAAATGTCCGCTCACCCTGGCAGTTTGTCGCTGGCAAAGTTAGACAAATCCCAAGTGCCACGAACACATTGGGGAACACTGACTGCAGATTAGGTGCCTGCAACGTCTCAAGCAATTTAGTTGGGCACTTCTCACCCTCAGAGTCAGACATGAAACACTTGAGAATTGGATGAGTTCGTTGGCAAAGTTCATGTCCAGGTCTGATGGATATACAGCGGAGAGTGCATTTACCTTTTCCACTATGACATCACTGTTAGACACCTGATCTGACATCAACATAACTCCAACGAGACTTGTCAAACGCTTGTAAGCATTCAAGCGATGTTCAAGGCATGCCACTAGCTTATCAATGACCACATAAAATGTCTCTATTTTTAACTTCTTCCTCCCCTCAGGTGTCACACTTGGCTTTGAGCTCTTATCTGCAAATGTTTGGCGTTTCCTCTTCCGCTGAAGATCGTGCTCAGATGACTGAGAGACGCCCGTCACATTTAATGCTGCCCTTTCAAAAGCCTCAAAGTGGTCTCGCTGTCCCACTCCAAAATCTCTCAACGAAGACAACATCGGTGCTGCTCCAGAGATGTCAATGTCACTTTTCTGTAGGTGCACGCTTGTAGCGTGGAAGCGGTCAAGTTTGACGTCCCAGAAATGTGCCATGAACACCATCTCTAGGGTGTGCAATTTAGCACGTAGTCCAGCGGCCTCAATTCGAGTATCTCTTTTCTCATTACCATCATTGCACATACCACCGAAAGCCTCTCTAATGTGGGTGTCATTTCTCCACAGTGCCTTGGTTGACTGCCCTGAGCACTGAGTACTGGACAGCGATTTTAATGTCAGTTTGACGTCTGTCTTCCGAAAAACTTTCCCCCATCTGTGTGTGGATGAAGAGCAACATGTGCACAGTGACTGCAACATTTTCAAAAACTCGTCAGCCTCTGGGCTACTGCCGTCTAAGGTGTTAACACCAACTAAGTTAAGTGAATGTGCTGTGCAAGGCACATACTCTATCAGAGAGTTTTTTCTGTTTCAGGTGAGCCTGTAGGCAATTGTATTTTCCTGACATGTTGCTTGCATTGTCATATGACTAACCTTTACAGTTTGAGAGGTTCAACCCAAGGCCTTCCACCATCAAAGTCACACAATCTGCTAAATCTTCATTACAAGCTTTCGTGACTGGAGAAATCCAAACTCTTTGGCTATTTTGGTAAAGTCACGTAGGTAGAAAAACAACACTGGTCAACAAAAAATAATTCTAATTTCAGGGTGCTGATTCCAAATCTGATCTCAGATTTGCTCTATCACATCTCATTTTTATGCTATCGGCATACCCCATTTTCATTGATTTTACCAGAAATTAACCCTGTCACTTATGATTGCAAGTCGTTGCGAGTCAGTGACTGCTTTAGTGTTAAAATATGGTGCTGTATTTTTAGGATAGTGTGTTTATAATATAATTTTATGTAGATATCAACATTTATTTAATATTTTTCTTCCGCAGTTTTTATTGGAAATGCAATATTTGATATCTCAAAAACCCGATGTGATAGACAAAAACTGATTCCAGATTTGTTGATAGACAAAAACTGATGCCAGATTTGTAATCAGCACCCAAAAATTACCTTAAGACCGTTGGAATACCTTATGCCAGAAAAAGTGTGTTGACCAGTGTAATCGATCACGACGTTTCGATCGCAACACAAGCAATCGTCATCAGGTGAGACAATCACAGCAGGAGGAACTGCTGAGGCTGGAGAAAGAGCTGCTGCAACAAGAGTTTATATACGTAGTCTGCTAAACTTTTACCAGTGTGGCTCTCAGTTGGCTCAAAGGCCAGGAATCGTTCCACAACATTCTCGCTGCTGTTAACAAACCTGAATATGAACGTAAATTGGTCCACATGTGACAGGTCTGGAGTGGCGTCAACAATTATTGAGAAATATTCTTGGTTCTTTCGATAAAGTCACGTAGAAGGGAAAAAAAACAATAACATTCTCACGACGTTTCGATTGCAACACAAGCAATCAAATTTTCTTGCTGTGGTTTCCACACCTGATGATGATTGCTTGTGTTGTAATCGAAACGTCGTGAGAATTTTATTGTTTAAATTTTATTATTTTATTACTGTTTTTTCCATTCTACGTGACTTTACCAAAAGAACCAAGAATATGAATCTCTGCAGTCACGAAAGCTTTAAATCGATATTGAAAAATATTTGGCATCCCGAATCTCATCTGCTATTGTTTGGCGAGTTTTCTGACCTATTAGTTCAATGAGTTCCTCACGTATTGTTGATAACAAATAGGACACTGTGCCTCTTCCTTTTCCGCCAAACGTTTTAATATGTTCAGCTAAGAATGGCTCAAATTGTGATAGCAATTCTAGGATGCCACGAAAATTACCGTTATTGGTTGACCCAAACCGTTCATCATCTCCCCTTAACGCAAGTCCTCTTTCACCCAAGAACTTGATCACTGCTACAACTCTTTTCGAAATGTCCCTCCAGTATTTACGTTCCCCATCAAGTTGCTGCATGAGATATTTCAAAGTTCATTTATTAGGTATAGCCCTGTGAGCCATTCGGCTCTTGAATCGGGTGCAACCGCAACAAACAAAAAAAACATGAACAGAAAACATCTTAAAGTGACTATGTGCAAACAGAAAATCCAAGAAAAGACAGCAAAATATTGCAGAAAAATCACCGTACACCAACCCTGTGCAAATATCCCAGTGGGATGCAAGTCAAACAACAACAACAACCACAAGACAACTTAGATTAAGGCCACCAGTCTAACTGTACTACAACAAACAAACATGGCCAAACCAAAAAACTTTTCGAAAATCACCAAAATAAAGCCATAAAAGCAATGAAACAGTGATCATATGAACTGTGACCGAATTTTCACAATAAACGACGTGAACAACATTGAACCACCAAACTCTGCAGCCATAGCTGGCTGCATGAGTCACTCCACAACAGTAGGAGCATCAGTCGGAGTATCAATATTTTTCAATGCAGATATGCATCTATAGCACTGTCCTTTGTCCGCTGGTGCAGGGCATGCATGCGTGACCTGTGTTTTGCACTCTTTTCGTGCTCCCCTATTCTTTCAGAGTGCTTACAGTCACTCAACCCCTGGCTAAAGCCACCGAGCTTGCTGGAGAACAGTTTGCATGCAAAGCAGTGCACACAACCTGTTGAGGGTGAGTACAGTAGCCACTTTCTAGAAACATTCTGCCCCTTTGGCAATATACAGTTCAGAAGTTCATTGTTGAAACCTCTAGTCTTTCCATCAAGCGCTCTATCTCGGACTGAAGCTGGGTATTTTTCACTGCGGTTTCGGAAAGGGACTGCTCCTCTTTCAATAAGCACCGACTCAGCAATGTCACTGAACGTGCTTTGCCATAATGGAGGGTCAATTACCTTATAGCACCAGGAATGGCTTGGTTGCTGATTTGATTCTTGTGAACTGCCCAACTTCTCCTGAGGGGGAGATTATGGTTCTCGTGTACCATTAGCTGTTGAGGGTTCACCTTCAAAGGATGGCTCTGGGGGAGTAACAACATGACTGGAAACTAAACTAGTGAAGTACCGTTGAGGACGCTTGACACCGAGGTTGAGGCACACGTATATTTATTTGTACAAGTGGTCACAACAGGACAGTACTAAAGGGGGTATCGGCCCCCTCACCCGGATAGCTGGGGATACTCCGCTAGCTACCCCTGACCTGCCTCTGAATCCTCCACTAATGGGCTAGGGGAGGCTGTCTGGCCCGACACTGGTTAGTCGGGCTACGGTACCCGGAGTCCCAGAGTCCTGGCTCTGGTTCACGGGACCACGCCGCTGGCTCGGTCCTGCGCGGCCCTGACAAGGGCGGCGTCCCAGGGGAGTCCAGGGCTTCTAGCTAGACGATCTTCAGTCTTCCTCCTTCATCCTAATACTGAGCCCCGATCTCTCCGGCTCATCCCCCTTTATACCCCTCAGAGGATCACAACTCCGGGCAACCCCCCAGGCTGCCCGGTGCGGACGTCGTTGCGGGCACCTCCCCGTTAGCACTCACGGAGCCCCGCCCCCTGTGCTTGTTTCCCGTGTGATCCCATGCATACAGCCCTACACATACAGCCCCTCCGTAACAGCCCTACACTAGTGCTAGTTCATTCCTCACAGCTGACAATACTGCTGCTGTCATCATTATTACTATTAGAGGGTTTTTGAAAGAAGTTGCCATTGAGTGGAACATATTCTTTGGGTCTTTCGGTAAAGTCACGGAGATAGGTCCAAAGAAAATAAAAAATAATAAAAAAACTACGACGTTGTGTTGCGATCGAAACGTCGTAGTTTTTTGTTATTTTCTTTGGAACTATCTACGTGACTTTACCGAAAGACCTCAACATAAAGAATATTAATTCCTGCAGTCACAAAAGCTTTAAGTCACGAGTGGAACACTTGAAAGCAAAACTGCCTCTCTTGCCTCCCTTTCTTTTTTGGCTTTCCTTTTGGAAGCACCACTATTCCAACATTTGTGGTCCATATTTCAGAACTAGTATGCTATTTATATGAATATATTTATAGCATATCTCAATACTTATTCAATAATAATTGTATTAATATATAACACCCTTCAAATACTGTTGTTGGAAAATACAATCAAGTGGTAGTATTTTATAGTCTACTCGTACCTAAAGGCAGCTTTGAGTAGATAAAAGAAAAAAGGTAGAAAAGCACGTAAATCAAAATAACCCGAACCCTTTTAAAAGGCTGTTTAAAAAAATGCCCTTATGAGGGATTGTTGAAATAGCCTTTAAAAAGGCTGTTGTTTTAGAAAAAGGATGAAAAAAGTCTGAATATATTTACTGTGGCATACCAAGCAAGAAAACAGTCATCTGTCTGTGGCTTTTCCTACCAAGAAATGTCTTATACACCTGCCTGGTACAGAGAGAATTATGTTGCTTGAAATTCAAAATATGTGTTTCATTGGCTGAACAACCAACAAAGGTTTCTGATGAGTCAGTGAAATGACTTGGTGGAGACGATGCACATATGCCACACCCCATCGATGGGGAGGGGAAAAACACATTCCTGCGGAGGGAGCTGGTAGGAACGTTGGGTTGCTCGGTCAATGGCCAGGGTCAACGGCGGCGTGGTGTATTCCGCAAATATGGCCGACTGTGAGGGCGGGCACAAGCCGGCCGGGTACGGGTAGCCGGGTATCGGGTAGGGTACGGGTATCGGGTACCCGGTTGCGACCTCTGCGATGTACACACCGAGGTGCCCGGGAGCCCTAGTGGTCAACTCACGCTTTAAGCCCCAGGAGCCTAGGGGCCCGAGTGGTGAGCTCACTGTTTTAAACACAAAGGGGTCTGGGGGGCCCTCAAATTGTAAGCGCTGAGGGGTCTGGGGGGGGCCCTAGTGGTTAGTTCACGCTATAAGCACCCAGGGGCCTAGTGGTCAGCTTGCGCTGTGCGCACTGAGAGCCAAGGCATTCAACTTCCTTCAGAAGTTTCGATTTAAAGCTTTCGTGACTGCAGGGATTCATCTTGGTTCTTTCGGTAAAGTCACGTAGAATGGAAATAATAAAATAATAATAATAAAACATAATAAAATAATTCTCACGACGTTTCGGCCACAACGCAAGCAGCCGTCCTCAGGTGAAGACCAGGTCTGTCGGGGAGACAGCGTCAGACGCTGTCTCCCCGACAGACCTGAGGACGGCTGCTTGCGTTGTGGCCGAAACGTCGTGAGAATTATTTTATTATGTTTTATTTTTATCATTTTATTACTTCCCTTCTACGTGACTTTACCGAAAGAACCAAGAAGATGATTCCTTCAGCAGCCTCAGGCCACGCATCACACGTGGCCTGAGGCTTCAAGGCCCTTGTCAGTCCGAGGCCTCAGTGGCCATAATCCAGCCTCGTTGAGGTGTAATAGGTCAGTCGCGAAACTTAAAATACAACAATTATTTAGCCAACTAAATGTAACATTGAGAGAGAGATCAAACACAGAACCACAGACATATAGACAGACGTATAAGCAGACAGATATCACAGAGATTACATAGTGCCTATGTTTGTTCTCTCTCTATGTATATCTGTGATATCTGTCTGCTTATATGTCTGTCTATATGTCTCTGGTTCTGTGTTTTATCTCTCTCTCAAATGTAGCATTCTCAGGAAGAACGTAATCAACCAGGTAGGGTGTTGACTATTGTGTTATCCGACTCTCTGTTGTATTACATTACATTTCTGAGTATACTAGATTTGTGTTTCTATTTCATTTATACCTGATGACGATTGCTTGTGTTGCAATTGAAACGTCGTATGCTATTTTTTTCTTCTTGGTTCTTTCGGTAAAGTCACGTAGAATGTAAATAATAAAATAAAAAAAAATAAAACATAATAAAATAATTCTCACGACGTTTCGGCCACAACGCAAGCAGCCGTCCTCAGGTGGAGAACAGGTCTGTCGAGGAGACAGCGTCTGAAGACTCCTGAGTCTGAAGAATTATTTTATGATGTTTTATTTTTATTATTATATTATTTCCATTCTACGTGACTTTACCGAAAGAACCAAGAAGATGAATCCCTGCAGTCACGAAAGCTGTAAATCGAAACGTCGTATGCTATTATTTAATTCGTTATTTTATCTTTATACGTCACTTTACCGAAAGAACCAAAGAGTGATTCCTGCAGTCACGAAAGCTCCAAATTAAGTTTAAATGTAACATTGATTTCCTCCCCCTCCCCTCCCTAAGCTACATCGATGTCGGCGTGTAATAAAATAAAAGACGCATCGATCGCCCGTGTGTGATTCACAAACAATTTACGGGCATATTGATCTCTGCTGGGTGGGTGGGTTGTTTAGTGAGCTGATTGACAGACTGGTGTCTGACGAGGTCTGTGAACACTGCGCCGACTGGTAGCCTCTTTGGATTCATTGACCCAGGTGCCATCACACCAGTAGCGTAACTATTATTCATCATAAGTTGAACAACTATTATTAACGTGGGGAGGGGGGGCAGATGGTGCCTTGCACCACAACTCCCTCCGCATGGTGACCACAACAAGATATTTGTATTTCGATTCACCTGAGGACGGCTGCTTGCGTTGTGGCCGAAACGTCGTGAGAATTATTTTATTATGTTTTATTTTTATTATTTTATTACTTCCCTTCTACGTGACTTTACCGAAAGAACCAAGAAGAAGATATTTGTAACAACAGTGTAAAAGAACAACAACAACATTTATTTAAAAGGCAGTATAACTTTTTTTTATATATGAAAATTCCTTTATTTACCGTTGCAACTTTACGCTTCTGCAAATCAAATATTTGGGGCCCCACCTGACCGATAGCCGCACCGACTAAGCTGACAATGTAGTTACTACACCACTGATAATGTAGTCACTATGCCACTGATAATGTAGTTACTACACCACTGATAATGTAGTTACTACGCCACTGATAATGTAGTTACTACACCACTGATAATGTAGTTACTACACCACTGATAATGTAGTTACTACGCCACTGATAATGTAGTTACTATGCCACTGATAATGCAGTCACTACCCCACTGATAATGTAGTTACTATGCCACTGATAATGCAGTCACTACACCACTGATAATGTAGCTACTATGCCACTGATAATGCAGTCACTACACCACTGATAATGTAGTTACTATGCCACTGATAATGCAGTCACTACACCACTGATAATGTAGCTACTATGCCACTGATAATGCAGTCACTACACCACTGATAATGTAGTTACTATGCCACTGATAATGTAGTTACTACACCACTAATAATGTAGTCACTACACCACTGATAATGTAGTTACTATGCCACTGATAATGTAGTTACTATGCCACTGATAATGTAGTTACTACACCACTGATAATGTAGTCACTACGCCACTGATGATGTAGTTACTACACCACTGATAATGTAGTTACTACGCCACTGATAATGTAGTCACTACGCCACTGATAATGTAGTTACTACACCACTGATAATGTAGTCACTACACCACTGATAATGTAGTTACTACACCACTGATAATGTAGTCACTACACCACTGATAATGTAGTTACTACGCCACTGATAATGTAGTTACTACGCCACTGATAATGTAGTTACTACACCACTGATAATGTAGTTACTACGCCACTGATAATGTAGTCACTACGCCACTGATAATGTAGTTACTACACCACTGATAATGTAGTCACTACACCACTGATAATGTAGTTACTACACCACTGATAATGTAGTTACTACGCCACTGATAATGTAGTCACTACGCCACTGATAATGTAGTTACTACACCACTGATAATGTAGTTACTACGCCACTGATAATGTAGTTACTACACCACTGATAATGTAGTCACTACACCACTGATAATGTAGTCACTACACCACTGATAATGTAGTTACTACACCACTGATAATGTAGTCACTACACCACTGATAATGTAGTCACTACGCCACTGATAATGTAGTTACTACACCACTGATAATGTAGTTACTACGCCACTGATAATGTAGTCACTACACCACTGATAATGTAGTCACTACACCACTGATAATGTAGTTACTACACCACTGATAATGTAGTTACTACGCCACTGATAATGTAGTCACTACGCCACTGATAATGTAGTTACTACACCACTGATAATGTAGTTACTACGCCACTGATAATGTAGTCACTACACCACTGATAATGTAGTTACTACACCACTGATAATGTAGTTACTACGCCACTGATAATGTAGTTACTACACCACTGATAATGTAGTCACTACACCACTGATAATGTAGTTACTACACCACTGATAATGTAGTTACTACGCCACTGATAATGTAGTTACTACACCACTGATAATGTAGTCACAACACCACTGATAATGTAGTTACTACACCACTGATAATGTAGTCACTACACCACTGATAATGTAGTCACTACACCACTGATAATGTAGTTACTACACCACTGATAATGTAGTCACTACGCCACTGATAATGTAGTTACTATGCCACTGATAATGTAGTTACTATGCCACTGATAATGTAGTTACTACACCACTGATAATGTAGTCACTACGCCACTGATAATGTAGTTACTACACCACTGATAATGTAGTTACTACGCCACTGATAATGTAGTCACTACGCCACTGATAATGTAGTTACTACACCACTGATAATGTAGTCACTACACCACTGATAATGTAGTTACTACACCACTGATAATGTAGTCACTACACCACTGATAATGTAGTTACTACGCCACTGATAATGTAGTTACTACGCCACTGATAATGTAGTCACTACGCCACTGATAATGTAGTTACTACACCACTGATAATGTAGTTACTACGCCACTGATAATGTAGTTACTACACCACTGATAATGTAGTCACTACACCACTGATAATGTAGTCACTACACCACTGATTATGTAGTTACTACACCATTGATAATGTAGTCACTACACCACTGATAATGTAGTCACTACACCACTGATAATGTAGTTACTACGCCACTGATAATGTAGTCACTACACCACTGATAATGTAGTCACTACACCACTGATAATGTAGTTACTACACCACTGATAATGTAGTTACTACGCCACTGATAATGTAGTCACTACGCCACTGATAATGTAGTTACTACACCACTGATAACGTAGTTACTACGCCACTGATAATGTAGTCACTACACCACTGATAATGTAGTTACTACACCACTGATAATGTAGTTACTACGCCACTGATAATGTAGTTACTACACCACTGATAATGTAGTCACTACACCACTGATAATGTAGTGACTACACCACTGATAATGTAGTTACTACGCCACTGATAATGTAGTTACTACACCACTGATAATGTAGTCACAACACCACTGATAATGTAGTCACTACACCACTGATAATGTAGTCACTACGCCACTGATAATGTAGTTACTACACCACTGATAATGTAGTCACTAAGCCACTGATAATGTAGTTACTACACCACTGATAATGTAGTTACTACACCACTGATAATGTAGTTACTACACCACTGATAATGTAGTTACTATGCCACTGATAATGTAGTTACTACACCACTGATAATGTAGTCACTACGCCACTGATAATGTAGTCACTACGCCACTGATAATGTAGTTACTACACCACTGATAATGTAGTTACTACGCCACTGATAATGTAGTCACTACACCACTGATAATGTAGTTACTACACCACTGATAATGTAGTCACTACACCACTGATAATGTAGTTACTACACCACTGATAATGTAGTCACTACACCACTGATAATGTAGTCACTACACCACTGATAATGTAGTTACTACACCACTGATAGTGTAGTTACTATGCCACTGATAATGTAGTTACTACACCACTGATAATGTAGTCACTACACCACTGATAATGTAGTTACTACGCCACTGATAATGTAGTTACTACACCACTGATAATGTAGTCACTACACCACTGATAATGTAGTTACTACGCCACTGATAATGTAGTTACTACACCACTGATAATGTAGTTACTACGCCACTGATAATGTAGTTACTACGCCACTGATAATGTAGTTACTACACCACTGATAATGTAGTTACTACGCCACTGATAATGTAGTTACTACACCACTGATAATGTAGTTACTACGCCACTGATAATGTAGTTACTACGCCACTGATAATGTAGTTACTACACCACTGATAATGTAGTTACTACGCCACTGATAATGTAGTTACTACACCACTGATAATGTAGTTACTACGCCACTGATAATGTAGTCATTATACCACTGATAATGTAGTTACTACACCACTCATAATGTAGCTACTATGCCACTAATAATGTAGTTACTACACCACTGATAATGTAGTTACTACGCCACTGATAATGTAGTTACTACACCACTGATAATGTAGTTACTACGCCACTGATAATGTAGTCATTACACCACTGATAATGTAGTTACTACGCCACTGATAATGTAGTCACTACGCCACTGATAATGTAGTTACTACGCCACTGATAATGTAGTTACTACGCCACTGATAATGTAGTTACTACGCCACTGATAATGTAGTTACTACGCCACTGATAATGTAGTTACTACGCCACTGATAATGTAGTTACTACACCACTGATAATGTAGTTACTATGCCACTGATAATGTAGTTACTACACCACTGATAATGTAGTTACTACGCCACTGATAATGTAGTTACTACACCACTGATAATGTAGTTACTACACCACTGGTAATGTAGTCACTACACCACTGATAATGAAGTTACTACACCACTGATAATGTAGTTACTACGCCACTGATAATGTAGTTACTACACCACTGATAATGTAGTTACTACACCACTGATAATGTAGTTACTACGCCACTGATAATGTAGTTACTACACCACTGATAATGTAGTTACTACACCACTGGTAATGTAGTCACTACACCACTGATAATGTAGTTACTACACCACTGATAATGTAGTTACTACACCACTGATAATGTAGTCACTACACCACTGATAATGTAGTTACTACACCACTGATAATGTAGTTACTACACCACTGATAATGTAGTTACTACACCACTGATAATGTAGTTACTGCACCACTGATAATGTAGTCACTACACCACTGATAATGTAGTTACTACACCACTGATAATGTAGTTACTACACCACTGATAATGTAGTTACTACACCACTGATAATGTAGTTACTACACCACTGATAATGTAGTTACTACGCCACTGATAATGTAGTTACTACACCACTGATAATGTAGTTACTACACCACTGATAATGTAGTTACTACACCACTGATAATGTAGTTACTACACCACTGATAATGTAGTTACTACACCACTGATAATGTAGTCACTACACCACTGATAATGTAGTCACTACACCACTGATAATGTAGTTACTACACCACTGATAATGTAGTTACTACACCACTGATAATGTAGTCACTACACCACTGATAATGTAGTTACTACACCACTGATAATGTAGTTACTACACCACTGATAATGTAGTCACTACACCACTGATAATGTAGTTACTACGCCACTGATAATGTAGTTACTACGCCACTGATAATGTAGTTACTACACCACTGATAATGTAGTCACTACACCACTGATAATGTAGTTACTACGCCACTGATAATGTAGTTACTACGCCACTGATAATGTAGTCACTACACCACTGATAATGTAGTTACTACGCCACTGATAATGTAGTTACTACGCCACTGATAATGTAGTTACTACACCACTGATAATGTAGTTACTACACCACTGATAATGTAGTTACTACGCCACTGATAATGTAGTTACTACACCACTGATAATGTAGTTACTACACCACTGATAATGTAGTTACTACACCACTGATAATGTAGTCACTACACCACTGATAATGTAGTTACTACACCACTGATAATGTAGTCACTACGCCACTGATAATGTAGTCACTACACCACTGATAATGTAGTTACTACACCACTGATAATGTAGTTACTACACCACTGATAATGTAGTTACTACACCACTAATAATGTAGTCACTACGCCACTGATAATGTAGTTACTACACCACTGATAATGTAGTTACTACGCCACTTATAATGTAGTTACTACACCACTGATAATGTAGTCACTACGCCACTGATAATGTAGTTACTACACCACTGATAATGTAGTCACTACACCACTGATAATGTAGTTACTACACCACTGATAATGTAGTCACTACACCACTGATAATGTAGTTACTACACCACTGATAATGTAGTTACTACACCACTGATAATATAGTTACTACGCCACTGATAATGTAGTTACTATGCCACTGATAATGTAGTTACTACACCACTGATAATATAGTTACTACGCCACTGATAATGTAGTTACTATGCCACTGATAATGTAGTCACTACGCCACTGATAACACTGGTCTACAGCCAAAATACTTCCGAAATAAATGTAGTCCAACTTTACTAATTCTGGGTCACTGAGAATGAAAATGATGCTTAAAATGGTTGATTGGCTATAGTTTTCAAGATATGCTACTGTGTCAGTATATACGACCTTTGACTTAGGAATGACGGAGGATACGTGAGTTATAAAGGGAAAGGATCTCAATTTAAATGAGAAATGACTCAATTACATCTTTGACTGGATCTATGAATACACCTGTGGCTGGTTTTGGACAGTACTTGCTTTTTGAGCAAAACAATCAGTGATACAATATGAACCTGGCATTGTGTCATACATCTTCTTAGTTCTTTCGGTAAAGTCACGTAAAAAGGGAAATAATAAAATAATAAATATGAAACCTAATCAAATACAATTCTCACTTTTATTATTTTATTATTTCAATTCTACGTGACTTTACCGAAAGAACCAAGAATATGAACTCCGTACATTGTTTTTGTGTGTGTGGGATTAGCCGCGCTAAAGAGCTTTGTGGTTCAAGCCGTGCTTTAAATGAATTCCTTGCAAACCCTAACGACTGAAACATATTGGAATAAATTTAATATACAAGGCATGACACAAAACGCACCACGGATCGAATCCGCGCAAACAGACCACGAAGTGAGCAGCTCCTGCGATAGGCCGAGCGTCTGCAACGTCAGACACGGCTTGTGCGTCCGTAGGTTGTTCACGTTCACGTTTCATTTAGCGCACTCAGTGCCGGATTAATTATCCTAGTAGCAACAGTAGCTGCATGTGTATTAGCAACAGTAGCTACATGTGTAGTAGCAACAGCAGCTACATGTGTAGTAGCAACAGTAGCTGCATGTGTAGTAGCAACAGTAGCTGCATGTGTAGTAGCAACAGTAGCTACATGTGTAGTAGCAACAGTAGCTGCATGTGTAGTAGCAACAGCAGCTACATGTGTAGTAGCAACAGCAGCTGCATGTGTAGTAGCAACAGTAGCTGCATGTGTAGTAGCAACAGTAGCTGCATGTGTAGTAGCAACAGCAGCTGCATGTGTAGTAACAACAGTAGCTACATGTGCAGTAGCAACAGTAGCTACATGTGTAGTAGCAACAGTAGCTACATGTGTAGTAGCAACAGTAGCTACATGTGTAGTAGCAACAGTAGCTGCATGTGTAGTAGCAACAGTAGCTGCATGTGTAGTAGCAACAGTAGCTACATGTGTAGTAGCAACAGTAGCTGCATGTGTAGTAGCAACAGTAGCTACATGTGTAGTAGCAACAGTAGCTGCATGTGTAGTAGCAACAGTAGCTACATGTGTAGTAGCAACAGTAGCTGCATGTGTAGTAGCAACAGCAGCTGCATGTATAGTAACAACAGCAGCTACATGTGTAGTAGCAACAGTAGCTCCAAATGTAGTAGTTACATATGTAGTAGCTACGGGCCCCGCACTTTCAAGAGCCCCGCGCTAAATGCTTTCAAGCCATCATTTCCGGTTCAGTGATTCTGCACTTGCTCTATGACTATAGTACTATACCGCCTTCAATTTTTACGAACGACCGGGTGTTTAAGGTTAGCGATTTGTCGTATTATCTGGCTGTATAGCAAACGAAAAAATACAATTACTTTACTATTCTATGGGTCTTTCGGTAAAGCCACGTAGGTAGAAAAATTATAAAAAATATATATCACGACGTTTCCATCGCAACATAAGCAATCGTCTTCAGGTGCAATTAAAAAACGTGAGTGTTTAATGTGAACGGTTTTTGTTCATTTAGGGCCTCTTTATAACATTTGCCACTGCCCCCTCCCCCACACTGCTCATCAGAGGTCGCAAACGGGTACCCGTACCCGGCCGTACCCGTACCCTACCCGTACCCGGCCGGGTATCGGGTAGGGTACGGGTACCCGATTGCGACCTCTGGGATGAAGCCATGTTGCAGGCGTGGGTGGGTTGATTCTAGGAACTTGAATTGTGAGAAGAGACGAGACGTTGGGAAATGAGTGACAAACGGTGACTCACCAGTGACTCACGGCCTACCCGTACCCGGCGGGGTACGGGTAGCCGGGTATCGGGTAGGGTACGGGTATCGAGTACCCGGTTGCGACCTCTGCTGCTCATACTCCTTGCACCGCCCACCGCCCAGTTCAAGAACAGCCAGACGGGGGGGGGGGGGCACGCGGGGTGGGAGCACGTGGAGGGGATTTGGTTGAGGGGGGGTTCCTCCTTTGGGGCAGTCGCTCCGATTCGCCGTAGCCAGTGGGACACGGCTCTGCTCGTCCATCGACACAGCAAACTCGACAATTCGTTGACGAGCCGAGACGGTGGATGTTTGCCGTCGCGTGAGCCGCACATCGAGGGCATCCCGATTCGGATCGACCCCCGCGTCGAGAACGGCCGCTGCGTCCCATCGCTGGCAGGTGAATGTGCGCGCGATGCAACCACAACAACAACCACAACAACAACCACAACAACAACAACAACAACAAAAAGACACGCGCGCGCGCGACAAAGGCATAGGTCTCTCCCCCCCCCCCTCCCACCGGTATAGCCTCAACAGACTGTTGGGGCAAGTGCTGTACCGCCAGCACGTGCTGGAAATTCACCTGCCCACGGGATTGTTCCCTAGGAACTACATGCAACAAAAAACCACACACACAAAAGGCAAAGATCCCCCGTATAGCCTGAGCAATATTTTTGGGGCAAGTGCTGTTAGCGAGCAGCACCTGTGAAGGCCGGAACGGTGCACGAGTGGGTGGGTGGCCAGCACCACGCCCGGCCGCCTTTGTCTCCCCAGTGGCAACGCTTACACACCGCACTGGGTACAGTAAATTTAGCTGTGACGGTCCCACCTGATGACGGAGACTTGTGTTGCCTCCGAAACGTCGTGATTTATAATTTTATTTCTATTATTATTTCTATTATTTTATTTTTATTATTTATTTTTACCTACGTGACTTTACCGAAAAAAACCCTAAGAATATGACTCCTTCCCTCTCCATGCTATAATTATAATCGTATCATTATTACCACTAGAGAACCCATTGCTCTGCCACGGTTTAATAAGAAACAGCCGTCATTGTAATACTCTGCTCACAATCCTCATATGCTCGGGGCACTATAAGCAATCTGCCTTTTTACATAATAATAATACAATTCCAAGATGATATGTATCGTTGGGTGTTTTAATATTCTTCTTGGTTCTTTCGGTAAAGTCACGTAGAAGGGAAATAATAAAATAATAAAAATAAAACATAATAAAATACAATTCTCACGACGTTTCGGCCACAACGTAAGCAGCCGTCCTCAGGTGAAGAACAGGTCTGTCGGAAAGACAGCGTCTAAATGACGCTGTCTTTCCGACAGACGCTGTCATTCCGACATACCTTTCTTCACCTGAGGACGGCTGCTTGCGTTGTGGCCGAAACGTCGTGAGAATTATTTTATTATGTTTTATTTTTATTGTATTATTTCCCTTCTACGTGACTTTACCGAAAGAACCACGAAGATGAATCCCTGCAGTCACGAAAGCTTTAAATCGAAATGTTTTTATATTCTTTAGGATGTAATGGATATTCTTGTAAAAAGAATGACATTCATAGGAGCACACATTGAAAAGCTAGAACGGTGGTTTACTGCCGCCTGCACCCGTTTGGTTCGCAGAGAGGGCCTCTCGCATCTCCAGCGAGTGAGTGCACCCCAGGTTAAGAACCACTGAGTTAGAGTGATTGAAAACGCAGCGTGGTCACTCCTCTGTATTCATTATTCACACCTCTGTGGTGTCGCTAGCTATCATGATGATTATTATTATTACGCATTCCCAACTTCGTCTTTCACCCTTTCAAATCAACTCAGTGTTTATTTGTTACGCGGAGAAATCCCGTGAGCCAGTTACTCAGCTAGTTTCAGTGGCAACGGCTCTGCAGCAGCCACTTACCAATCGAGTTGATGTTCGTGTGGAGAGGGGCCTTTGCCAACAGCCAACAAACTCGTGACATAGATTATTTTTAAGAGCAGAATGATCATTGTTATAGTTATTTCGCCTCGCCATCAGCCATCATCCCTTCTAGCCATGGCGTGTCACACCCAGGCCCAGTTATTTTAACAGTTTGAACGGTACAGAAGTTGATCATTGGTTTTTTACCCTTTTATCTGGCAACAAAACTGACACCTTTTTTTTACAAGGAGTCATGTTTGCATAGACCACAATACCTGCAGTCATAATGCAAACAAAAAACATAACTCTGATCATGTATGCACTGTCCTTGAAGTTGATTGACAGCTTTCCTTAGAGCCTAGTCTCACATGGATTGGACCAGATGACGCCAAAAGGCGCACAACTCAAAGACAATGCACCATCAGAGTATGACAGTGTCAGTTTTGTTGCCAGATAAAAGGGTAAAAACCAATTATCATATTTTTTTTACTGGCAAATGAGGTTCCAATGGTGGTACAGAAGTTGTCCGTGGTTTGGGAGACTGTCCATGTCATGGGAACGCAGAATGATTACCAACCAATTGATTTTTTTAAACGAATTTACCCGTAAGAGCCGCACTAAGTCCAAAGACTATTTTTCAGCAGCGTCTTGCAGTGGGTTTTTTAATTTTTAGATGTTTTCAACCTATCAACGACTCAGTTTATACGTGCGAGAGAAAACCACAGCGCCCCGGATAAACCCCACGCACGCGAGATGGGACAACGCTCTATCCCCGTACAGAATGTCTTGAGCAGACGCAGATTCGTCAACACGCTGCACTGCCTCCTCTTGGCGAAACCGAGCTATGGCAGTGCCCACGAGAGAGAGGAGTTTCACAACATCTGTGGACAAACACCTCCCTGAATCTCAATTGAGCACAGGGTGACTCACATACCAGGCAACCCTTTATCAGTACCTACCTTATCACAGACCAATTCAGACCTTATTGGTCACCCCGTGCTTATATAAATCTCAACGTTCATCCTACAAAGTCCCATCACAAGGGAAAAACACAAACAAATAGACAAAACAAATTTGCCCGTATTGAAACGGCTGTGCGCCGTATGGACCTGAAGACTCAATTTCCCTGTACGCTGTTTGAGACTCGGCGCTAAACAAAGCTGTCTGTGCTGTGGACCAATCAGTTTCAAAATCAATGCATCATCACATACTACCAGCGCATGTTTTTTGTTTGCATGTTCACCACAAGGCCTGTGTGTGGTTAATGCAGACACGATTCCTTGCAAAGCGTTTCTATTTGGTGATTTAACATCTGAACACAACTGTTTCATTGTCAGAAAGGGTCAAACCCATTCTCATATTGTCATACTGGCAAGGCGATATCCCTTGATAAACCAAATGGGTTGACAGCCGTGGACTCGGGACTTGTTAGGACACCGTAGAGCCCGTGTCCCTATCCACTGCTGGATGAGTGATTTCTCCTCGCCGCACGTAGGTCTCTCTTGGCCATGTCCCGAGGACTTTCGGTCGATTTCTCTATTCCTGCATCTTGACAGATCCGCAACGAGACTTTGCATCGATAGCTCGTTCTTGCGATGTATCTTTACTTCGTTATTATAGAGCGCCCTGCCTCAAGGCGCCCTCTAAATATAAACAAGCGGGGTCACGAAACATCGAGTGACTGAGCTGGCAAGGGCGTGGAAGGCCTGATAAATGAGTGATTGTAACAGAGAGCACGTGGGGTCACGATGATGGTAATAATAATATAATTATAGATTTGAAGTTTTAATTTATTTTCTCTTTTTTACCTACGTGACTTTACCGAAAAAAACAAAGAGTAATAATAATATAGTTGGTCATCGATTATGCAAATTTCATTCAGTAAACACATTTAAAACACTTAAAGAAAAACTTTTAGCAACACCTAAGAGCATAACGTCGTGCAAGAATGTGCAAAAATAAGCGATTTTAAAAAATGATTAGGAGTGATTATCCGGATAATCAATGATCTACCGTACTTTAATTTTATATAGTATCATTCATGCTAATTGCATTCCATAACGCTATATATTGATTATATATTCTATATAGAGTTGCTACCTTCCTATAAAAGCAAACAATGTATAGTAGATGAAAAAATAAACGAATAACGAAATGGCACCACAAACAAAAGGGCACAAACACCAACAACAGCAGCGACAACAACAACAACAACAGCAGCAAAGTTATCACAGAGATGAGCCCATGAGCTCTGCTACACATCCCAGAGCACAATTACGACTTCTAAAACAAGCCAGGCAACGTTCACACGAGGGGCGCTGGGTGGAGTGGCCAGCAGTTGCGACTCGTTCAGTCCCATCGCTCAAATGTCCAAAAATACGACGGCGACCTATTTCGACGTAGAACATTTTTTTTGTACGAGTAACACAAACAAATAAAGAGGCCTCTAGTTCGAATTCGAGTGAAACGAAAGTGTATAGGGGAGGGATGGGAAGGAGTGGAGAGGCGAGGGGAGAGAAGGGAATGGAATGGATTGAGGGCAAGTTATGAGTTAAGGGTGAGAATACAGTTTCTAAACTCAACTAAAAAGTAAACTATTGATTTTATTTTACCAGGTAAGGCCCACTGAGCTGTACAGCTCTTTTTTTCAGAAACGACCTGGCCACAAACGATAGCTCAACGAAGTGGCTTATCACGTGAAAATGTATGGCAGTAGCCAAATACTATAAACGCACGTTTCTAAATGTGCGGGGAAAACCCGGAGAAAAATCCACGCGACCACGAGGGGAGGAGAGAGAGAGATACACGCAAACTCCCAATATACAGCAGCAGGCGTCAGGGTCGGGATCAACCCCACGATCTCCTGCATACCAGGCGAGGTAGTTAACATCTCTTAGCCAACATGATGGTGATGATGAAAGAGAGACACACAAACTCCAAATATACAGCAGGCGTCAGGGTCTGGATCGACCCTACGATCTCCTGCATACCAGGCGAGGCAGTCAACATCTCCTAGCCACCGTGGCGCCCCTAGAAAGCAGAACTGCTGTGACTGGACACTGCTCAGCGTGCGTCGGTCATGGGTGAAAACCCCCGATTTTTCCAGCGGCAGGCATCGGATTTTTTCTTTAATACAATTAAACCCGATTTCTGGGAATTAAAACCTGCTTTAATTAATACGAAACTCTGATCCAAGGCTTAGGCTGCTTCCTCGTCGGTACTGCTATTATCGTACTCGGGGGGTGGGGGGGGCCGTCGGGCACGGGGTAGTCGTAGAATGCGGCGGGCAGGTTGGTCTCGATGAACACGAGGAGCTTCTCCTCCACAATCGTGGGCGCCGCCAGTGAGTTCCTTCGCTTGGAATGGACGAAGCCCATCGTTGAGAAGTTGGCGAAGTGCGGTTCTGCAATTAGAACCAATTAAACCGGATTTCTCCCAATCTCAGATGATCGGGTTTAATATAAAAAGACAATTAAACCCGATTGTAAAAAAAACCCGACTGTGCCACCCTTGGCGTCGGTGGCTGTGGGTTTGCGTGCGTGCCCATCCCAGCAGGGAGCTGAGGTTCACGTCTTTCGAGGACATAATCCCGAGCCTGACAAGGTGAAATGGGGTCCCTGTGTCGAGGAGGTTTAGAACGCTTTACCCTTGCGGCCATTGATGAAGGTGATATCTGACAGACATACCTAAAATACGTTCCTTTGACGGATGTGCAGTATGAGTGTATATATATATTATGGTTACGTGTGTGTATGTGTATATATATTATGGTTACGTGTGTGTGTGTGTATCTATACGTGCCTCGTTCAACACAGCTCGTGGTTCAGAGTCAAACAGCGGTGTTTGAAATTCAAGACGATGTGAGTAATGGCGTTTTTTGTATATGTCCGCATACAATGCAAACAGAATGCAAGCATAACTATCTTAAGAGAGTAATTACATAATTAGTAATCACATTTTCATATATTAATATACTTTGCAAGCAGTGGCGTAAGCAATAATTACAAGGTTGCAACGTTACCGATACCAACGCTAAGGAAACGTTTCTATTAGGCGACGTTTTAAGCAATAGACCTTCTTCAGAACACATGGATAGAGGTGACAGAGATAGCGTGGATGAGACGGCGCTTTACACCATGAGACCTGATGGGAATTACAGTTTTTATTTTATATCAGATTCATTTGCTTTAATAGTTGAACTAATAGCGGCGGCCTAGTTAGCACCAATTGCTTGCTAAATGTATTGCAATATATAAATTTGCATAATACGTAAGATAAGTCTAATGTTTAATGTTGATACTTATTGATGACTTGGGGGTTTGTCTGTTACTCAGTACGGCTACCACGATCCATTTATTGATAAATACGAGGTGCTTCAAAAAGATGTTAACACTTCAGATAATTTGCAACAATACCACGAGAAATGTGGAGACGACCTGGAGAAGATTCCAGGCACGCGTTGACAATGATTGCGAACAAGTGGAGGCTCTTTAACTTTTTGAAGCTATTAACGTCACATTTGATATCATGATTACAGTGTATTATCCGTTCTTTTCCCATTAAAAACGATAGTCCCATGTAAGTGTTAACGTTTTTTTGAAGCACTCGGTATATTTATAAATGCTCACCAGCAAACATTTTAAGCATAATTATTATCAGATCCCATGGTGTACACCCAATCTGTCTCTCTGTCTCTCTCTCTGTCTCTCCCTATGTACTCTGAAGATGATGGGTCATTGCCATCACCTATATTTTTTTCTGTAAAGGCCACAGTGTGATTATTGACGAATGTGTTGACGTTTGTTGTTGTTGTTGGTCCATTGTGGTAGTTGCACCACAGCCAACGCAGCAGCAGCGTCATCACCAAATAACTTTAACCCACACAGTGCATCGAACGCCGTGTGTGTGTGCACCATCACTCGTGCTCACTGCACGGCTCTGCTTCGTTTTGACTCCGTCTGCCGGCGTCATTCTAATGACCGGTGTCACTCTTCAAAGTGAGACTCATCCTGAATTCTTCGCGTTCAGCTCCTTGTTAAGCTAAAACGTAACTAGTTTTTTTTATTTCTAGATTTGAAGCTTTCGTGACTGCAAGGATTCATACTCTTAGTTTTTTCGGTAAAGTCACGTAGGTAAAAAATGAAATTAAAATTAATAAAAAAATAAAATAATGCATCACTTGATACAGCAAATCTGGCTGTGACGGTCCCACCTGATGACGGAGACTTGTGTTGCCTCCGAAACGTCGTGATTTTTATAATTTTATTTTAATAAAATTTTATTTCATTTTTTACCTACGTGACTTTACCAAAAAAACTAAGAGTATTGTTTTTTTTATGTAGTTGATTTTACCAGGTAAGGCCCCCACTAAGCTGTGTAGCTCTTTTTCAGAAGCGATCTGGCAATCGCAAATGACAGCGCAACGAAGTGGCTTGTCACCATGTGGACATTTATAGCAGCCGAATACTCGCAATGTATGTTTTGTAAATGTGGAGGGGGAAAACCGGAGGACCCAGAGAAAAATCCACGCGACCACGGGGAGAGAGAGACACGCAAACTCCAAATATACAGCAGCAAGCGTCAGGGTCAGGGTCAGGGACGGGATCGAACCCACGACCTCCTGCATATCAGGCGAGGTAGTTAACATCTCCTGGCCACCGTGATGATGATGAGAGAGATAGAGACACGCAAACTCCAAATATACAGCAGCAGGCGTCAGGGTCGGGATCGAACCCACGATCTCCTGTATACCAGGCGAGGTAGTCAACATCTCGCAACCCAGATGAAATTACTCAGGGTTGTTCGTATGTATGTTGAACTTCTTTCGCACCGTACGTAGCCAACCGTGCTAATCGGTGGTGCGGTTCGTGCAAAAACTCACCGCTGTCAACTGACCTTCTGTTTTTGTCGGCGCATTGGGATCTACGTATGATGCAATCACGCCTTTACAGATGCAAATTATCATCACTACTATCTCTGACCCCCTCTCTCTCTATTTAAGGCCTCGACACAGAGGCGTTGTTTCTCTGTGTGCCTATGTGTGTGTCTCTCTCTGTGTGTCTCTGTGTGCGTCTCTCTCTCTGCTTGTGTGTCTGTCTGTGTGTCTCCGTGTCTGTGTTTTGTCTCTCTCTCAAATTTAGCAATCTTTGGAAGAACGTAATCAACCAGGTAGGGTTGTTGACTGTTATGTTAGCCGACTCTCTCGTGTTGTATCGCATTACATTTGTAAGTAGCACAAGAAAAAGAAAGAGGCCTCTAGTTCATCACTACTATCTACTACAGCAGTTGAATTACATCCGTGAAAACCGCGCTTTGCGCGATGGCCCTTACACGCGCGGCGACGAAGGGCAAAGTGCCACCAAAACTTTTGCAACAACTCCCGTGAGTTAGATGGGGGGGTGGGGGGGGCATCTCGCGGGTCGCCTCCTCCACGCTCCAGCAAGGGCTCCTCCCTGGACCGCTGCTGGAGCCATGGATCGCGCCGGCGGTTGCCGTGAGCCCAGTGAGGTCGCCATGCGGTTGCTGCTGGGTGATGTATTGGGCTGGGGCATGCTGTTGTTGCTGTGTGTGTGTGGGGTTCACTGTGTAGCGGTTAGCGTGCTGCGCTATGAACCTGGTGACCCGAGTTCGATTCCCGCTCACGGCCAACACCGGTGACGATTATCTGAACCGGTACTGGGCCTCCCCTAGGTCGACTCAGCCTCAAATGAGTACCTGGTGCGGTGTGTAAACATCGCCACTGGGGAGACAAAGGCGGTCGGGCGTGGTGCTGATCACCCACCCTCTCGTGTACTGTTCCGGCCTTCATAAGTGCTCGCTAACAGCACTTGCCCCTACAGTCTGTTCACACTATATGGGGGATCTTTGTCATGTTTCTATTTTCATTGGGTTCCATGTAACTGGTAGGGGCCACCATTCCAGGGTTTCTCGCTCCGTTCCAGAGTTTCTTGTCTCCGTTCCAGGGTTTCTCGCCTCCGTTTCAGGTTTTTTTCCTCCGTTCCAGGTTTCTCGCCTCCGTTCCAGGGTTTCCTGCCTCCATTCCAGGGTTTTTGGCCTCTGGTCCAGGGTTTCTGACCTCCGTTCCAGGGTTTCTCACCTCTGGTCCAGGTTGTCTCGCCATCTCCACTGCCGGGCCTACGCAGGTGAAACCATTGTGGAACATTTTCCCGGGGGGTGGAGGTGGAGGGGGCGGTCTCACTCGGATGGGCGAGACCGCCCCTAGCATAGGTGTGGCAAGACTGTGACCCAGCCAGGCCATCGATAAATTCGTGATGGATATGACGTGATCATCGCCAGCCCCGAAGCCAGTCGTCGATCAATGACTTTTTTTTGACGTTCAGCAATTCGCCAGACTTTATTTACGGGACAAATTTTTTTTATTTTTTGGTCGTTTCGCAGTTGACATCATGACGACGAGTCAATCGCCTCCAGGCGGCGACAGACGCGGCGCCGTTAATCTTTGGGTTTGTCATCGACGTCATCTTCATTCAACGCCGAATCGAGAGCGCGCGACGACAATCGATGAAAACAACTCGCTCACGCACGCGACTCTGGACGGGCAGAACGTTTCGTTCTGTGCATCCGCCGGCAGAAGAGGTCACTCATTCTAGATTTGAAGCTTTCGCGACTGCAAGGATTCATATTCTTAAGTTTTTTCGGTAAAGTCACGTAGGTAAAACATTTAAATTAATAAAATATTTTTTATTTTACTTTTATTAATTTTAATGTTTTACCTACGTGACTTTACCGAAAAAACCTAAGAATAAGAGGTCACTCAATTTTCAGCTCAGCGAACGTACCAAAGGTGCAGCCTACGATCAATGGGGGGCATGACCCCTATGACCTCACCTCTCCACCCCCCCCCCCCATATCTAATTGTTGCCCCATGACTCCCCCTATGATTCAGCCCCCCCCAAAAGAGTTATTTGAGGAGCAGCCGGGCAGTCCTCGTCTGTGGAACATACTTCCCCAGAACATTTGGGGACTCTGAAGTCGGGGTTGACTATTTTAAGTCCCCGGCCTACAACAGATGTGTTCTCTCACTCGCCCGGTACCGTCCGCCTGAGGAAGGTCACGTGCCCTTCGCGTTGTTTGTATTGTTGAGAAGTTCCGACGGACGTACTCGTAGACGGAGGTAAGTTAAGGGCTTCCGCCAGGGTTTATTAAAGCTTGTCAATAACACACAGCAGGGTACACAACTCCCAGGGGCTAGGGGTCCTACTCTGAGTCCGGGTCCCTGCCGGCTAGCTCCGGTCTCTCTCTCTCGTGTCGGATCGTGGACTCTGCCGACTCCACCGAGCGGAGAGAGAAGCACCTCTACGGCTACCACCGGCTTCTCCCCAGACTCACCACTCGATCCCTCTCACTATCCCTGGTTCCCTCTTCAACCTGTTTACTATCCCCGTTCCTACAGTGACCCCGCTTACGTCACGGGGTATCCCTTAAATACCCTAGGAGACGTGACGTCATCGCACTGAACGGCACACCTGACGTCACGTCCCCATTTTATTCATCTACAGTATTATTGTAAGTTTCAGTCGTCAAGGGAGTTATCTGTGAAGAGCTGTCTGCGAATTTCGATTTAAAGCTTTCGTGACTGCAGGGATTCATCTTCTTGGTTCTTTCGGTAAAGTCACGTAGAAGGGAAGTAATAAAATAATAAAAATAAAACATAATAAAATAAAATAATATAATAATAACATAATAATATAATATAATAATAAAATAAAATAATATAATATATATTTATTATTTTATTACTTATTACTTCCCTTCTACGTGACCTTACCGAAAGAACCAAGAAGATGAGCTGTCCGCGACTTTGGCTGTCCACGAATCGCATCTGGAACTCTGCACGACCTGGATCGAGAGGGAGAAAGTGATGAGAGAAAATCCGATGAGAGATAAAGTGATTAGATCAATTAATTTGTTATTGTGAGCATGTGCACGTGTTTAAAAGCGTATTTGCGTATTTATTTAAGGTACGATTTAAAGCTTTCGACAGACCTGTTTCTTCACCCGAGGACGGCTGCTTGCGTTGTGGCCGAAACGTCGTGAGAATTGTATTTAATTATTTTTATTTTTATTATTTTATTATTTCCCTTCTACGTGACATTACCGAAAGAACCAAGAAGATTATTTAAGGTAATTCGTAAAAAAATAACATTTCGGAGGCTAATATCATTATCAACTACATGTTCTATTTACGAGCATATCCGGAAGGTATCCCTCGCGAATAATGAGGGAATAGTCTACATTCAGTTGAACACGTAGCAGGCTTTCGCGACCAATATTATTCATAAAATAAACGTTTTTGGGTTTAGATGGCGTTATTTATAAATGTGTCGTAACCCTCCACCATCCGACACGGCCAATCAGCAAAAAAGTGTCACGTTGACAAAAGACAAAATAGTTCACGACTTTAGCCCACCGGTGTGTTGAAGAGTGAATCTACAACATTTACAATTCACTCTTCAACACACCGGTGGGCTAAAGCAGTGAACTATTTGTCTTTTGTCAACGTGACACTTTTTTACTGATTGGCCGTGTCGGGTGGTGGAGGGTTACGACACATTTATAAATAACGCGATCTAACCCAAAAAAGTTTTTTTAAGAGTCTACGTACATTCAGTCTAATTTGTAAAGGGTGTTCATCGTTTGGAGTTTCGTTCATTTGTATTCGCTCAGGGCTTTGCCGAGGGTCGGGCTCTTTCCTATAAAGCGCCGCGCGAGCCCTTTGTGCGAATGGCGCCAGGCACAATTGAGTTTTCACTTCGCTCGCCCACGCCACGTAGGGAGGCATTGCCATGGTGCAACAATGAGATGAGTTGACAGCACTGAGCAAGCGCCTTCACCCCCAGCACCCCCAAAAGACAAAGATTCCCCCCCCCTCCCCCCCGTATAGCCTTAGCAGACTCATCTTCTTGGTTCTTTCGGTAAAGTCACATAGAAGGGAAATAATAAAATAATAATTATAAAACATTATCAAATACAATTCTCACGACGTTTCGGCCACAACGCAATCAGCCGTCCTCAGGTGAAGAACAGGACTGTCGGAAAGACAGCGTCTGGGTGGTGGAGGGTTACGACACATTTATAAGACGCTGTCTTTCCGACAGACCTGTTCTTCACCTGAGGACGGCTGCTTGCGTTGTGGCCGAAACGTCGTGAGAATTGTATTTTATTATGTTTTATTTTTATTATTTTATTATTTTCCTTCTACATAACTTTATCGAAAGAACCAAGAAGATGAATCCCTGCAGTCACGAAAGCTTTAAACCTTAGCAGACTGTTGGAGCAAGTGCTGTTAGCGAGTAGCCCCTACAAAGGCCGGCAGGGCGCACGAAAGGGGGTGAGCGGTCAACACCTATCACCTAGTGGCGATGTTTACCGCACACCGCAGCAGGTGCTCCTTTGAGGCTGAGTCGACCAAGGGGATGAGGCCCAGGACCGGTTCAGACAATCGTCACTTGGTGTTGGTGGCCGTGAGCGGGAATGGAACCCAGGGTGGCCGGGTCCGTCGCGCAGCGTAGCGCTAACCGCCGTGCCACCGCTCCCCCACCAACCCACCACTTCTGTGCGACGCAGCCGTGTCGTCGATGAATGAAGCGTGGGCTGCGCGTGCTTCGTCTCAGACGTGCACGCCTCGCGTGGAAGATTCGGCCATCCGCCAGCAATGGCGTTGCGTTAAAAAAAATCCAAAAGGACTGCTGCGATTTTGCCTTCGACTGCTGCGGGTTTACCTTTGACTGCTGCGCTTGTCCTTTGACCGCTGCACCTTAACCTTTGACTGCTGTGGTTTTTACCTTTGACTGCTGCACCTTAACCTTTGACTGCTGCGATTTTAGCTTTGACTGCTGCACCTTAACCTTTGACTGCTGCACCTTAACCTTTGACTGCTGCGATTTTACCTTTGACTGCTGCACCTTAACCTTTGACTGCTGCGGTTTTACCTTTGACTGCTGCGATTTTACCTTCGACTGCTGCGGTTTTACCTTCGACTGCTGCACATTAACCTTTGACTGCTGCGATTTTACCTTCGACTGCTGTACCTTAACCTTTGACTGCTGCACCTTAACCTTTGACTGCTGCGGTTTTACCTTCGACTGCTGCACCTTAACCTTTGACTGCTGCGATTTTACCTTCGACTGCTGCACCTTAACCTTTGACTGCTGCGGGTTTACCTTCGACTGCTGCACCTTAACCTTTGACTGCTGCGATTTTACCTTCGACTGCTGCGGTTTTACCTTCGACTGCTGCACCTTAACCTTTGACTGCTGCGATTTTACCTTCGACTGCTGCACCTTAACCTTTGACTGCTGCACCTTAACCTTTGACTGCTGCGGTTTTACCTTCGACTGCTGCACCTTAACCTTTGACTGCTGCGATTTTACCTTCGACTGCTGCACCTTAACCTTTGACTGCTGCGGGTTTACCTTCGACTGCTGCACCTTAACCTTTGACTGCTGCACCTTAACTTTCGACTGCTGCACCTTAACCTTCGACTGCTGCACCTTAACCTTCGACTGCTGCACCTTAACCTTCGACTGCTGCACCTTAACCTTTGACTGCTGCACCTTAACTTTCGACTGCTGCACCTTAACCTTTGACTGCTGCACCTTAACTTTCGACTGCTGCACCTTAACCTTCGACTGCTGCACTTTTACCTTTGACTGCAGCGGATTTATCTTTGACCGTTGTGAATTTACTTTTGACTGCGCGAACAACGCTGGGAAAAGCGATTGAGTCGAAGCGTCCGGTATCAACAAGGGCATGTGCTCAATGCTCAATGGCTTTGATATAAGGTCTGGCGAGAACTCATTGTCCACTCGGGGACATTCAATTTCACGGGGTCATCTCAGTGCGACTATTGACATTGTACAAAGCAAGCGACCTCGACCGCAGCGGGGTACGAAACACAGGCTGGGCCAGACTCGCGCGAATACATGATTCTGTTTGTTGTTGTTGACAAACTCAATGAAAGAGATGCCCTTGCCCCGGTGTGTACGCGTTGATCGCACGATGGCGCGTCCCCCTGTAGACACAGCAGTATGGATGGGTCGACCGCTGTTTGGTGGTGCGCGTGTGGGTGGTGGGGCAAGACCGTCATCTCCATATATCTCCATATATTTAAAGGCAAAGTTGTGAATATGTGTGTCTGCTCGAAATGTTTAGCGTACTTCCCGATATGCAACAAACTGGAAATTTGCCATGTGGGTACTTTCCAGACTGGACACCATGCAAACATTATAAAAAATACACTTTTGGGGGGGGGGGGGGGCTCAGTAATGCATATTTTTTTGCACGGCAAGTGAGCTGTGACGTCACATCTGTCATGTGACCCGCGCATGTGGAAGCGTAACGCATTGTAGTGTAGCGGTTAGCGCGCCGCGCTACGAACCCGGCGACCCGAGTTCGATTCCCGCTCACGGCCACCACCGGTGACGATTATTTCCCACGTCCGAAGTGATCAGCAACCACTTTCGCTCCGAGCCTCCTCAACATTTAATCCAGGCTCGGGGGACTGGCTCAGATATCCACTGCATTGTGGACCCCCCCCACCACCCCCTAGGGCAGAGTACCTCGGAGCAAACTCACACGTGCAAGGGAGCTAGCACTCAGAATCGGAGTCCGAATATGTTTTTTTTTACTGGAGGAATCCGAGGAGCTATGAAGCTCTTTTTCGCCGATGTCCAGTAAACCCCACTTGGGCTAATTGCTTCTCTTTCAGAAGCGTCCTGGCCGCAAACGATATCTCGGCGAAGTGGCTTACCACGTGGGCATTGATGGCAGCCATATACTCGATGTCCACGTGCTGTAACTCGCCATCATGTACGCCGGTGAGATCGACACTCACGGGTAACGGAGGGAGTTTCACGAACCTCGCGTGATCCACCAACGCTTGTTCAAACAACAGCAGATGCCACCAAACGCCTGGCATATTTTTACATATGTACAATTTTATATATATACTTATGTGTGAATATCCACAATCATTATGAGATCTCTTCACGAACCTCGCGTGATCCACCAACGCTTGTTCAAACAACAGCAGATGCCACCAAACGCCTGGCATATTTTTACATATGTACAATTTTATATATATACTTATGTGTGAATATCCACAATCATTATGAGATCTCTTCACGAACCTCGCGTGATCCACCAACGCTTGTTCAAACAACAGCAGATGCCACCAAACGCCTGGCATATTTTTACATATGTACAATTTTATATATATACTTATGTGTGAATATCCACAATCATTATGAGATCTCTTTTACCAGTGGCAAAATATAGTAGTAGGTTTTTACCCTTTTAAACTGGTACAAAACTGACACCTTTATTCAAGGCATCATGTTTGCAATAACCACAACACAAGTAGTCAAAAAAGCAAACAAAAAGAAGCAACTCTGATAATGATGCACTGTCCTTGCATATTATTATCATTATCAGAGTTGCTTCTTTTTGTTTGCTTTTTTGACTACTTGTGTTGTGGTTATTGCAAACATGATGCCTTGAATAAAGGTGTCAGTTTTGTACCAGTTTAAAAGGGTAAAAACCTACTACTATCCACAATCATGTCACTCCTCATATCACTCTTGGGGGGGGGGGGGGCTGAATCACAAGGGGAGTCACGGGGCAACAATTACTCATGGGGGAGGGGGGGGTGGGGGGTCAAGGGGTCATGTACGAGGGGCGAAGCCACGTGATGGACTGGCTCGAACTTCGTGTGCAAGATGACAACAACAGTCGGTCAAATCGAGGGTAGCTGCAATACAGCGATACTACGATATATCGTACGACGTAAGGTAAACTTCAACCGTGATGATGGGTACAAAGTGAGTAATCATTGGAAAGATGTTATTAACCATGTAAAAAATATTTAACTACACATTTTTTGGCCATCTTATTTGACAGGTACTATTCTACTTTACCGAGTGTTGACATGCCCAGCGTTTAACAGTACTCTCCTTTTTGCATTTGGATTGTCAACCAACACCGGGTAAAACAACAACATGTACACCTATTGTTCTCTTTTAGCCCCGCCCACCCCCCCCAACACGTTCCATTCATTGGCTACCACATTCAGATAAGCCCCTCCCCCCTCCCCCTTAACTTGTATTTAAGAGCTCGCCTCTTGGAATTTTGCCTCACTTGATACAGTCCCACCTGATGACGGAGACTTGTGTTGCCTCCGAAACGTCGTGATTTATTATTTTATTTCTATTTTTATTTCGATTTTAAAAAAATATATTTTTAATTTTTACCTACATGACTTTACCGAAAAAAACTAAGAGTATAGGGTCCACGATAATCGATATAATGTACGACTTAAGGGTCTATGATAATCGATATATCGTACGGCGTAAGGATCCACAGTAATCAATATATCGTACGGCCTTCATCATCGTGGCTCACGTGATTGCATTATTTCGTGACAATATTTTTGCAGAATAACAGAAGCACAATTGATAAGGTTAAGCCCGGTCACCAATAACTGCACAGACATACACACACACAAACTAACTATCATTCATAGTCAAGGTTTTTTTGGGTTAACTCGCGTAAGCATAAATGTGTCGCGACCAAAGTGGTTGATGTCATCACGATGTCATCAACCACTTTGGGTCATGACTTGATTTGTCTTCCTCGTCATCCTCCCCCGTCAGCAGTGTGGGTGTGTGGAGCGAGGTGCAATGATTACCTGGCGGCCGTTTGATTGGTGGTTGTTTTCTACCCACATTAACATCAGCTGCCCCGCCCATGCTGATGACACCACTTGGGCTACGCCCATCTCTACACCTTTATCAACAGCAGCCACACCTTTACAGCAGCCGCACCTTAACAACTCTTGGAACCTCCCATTCCAACCAGTCTACACAACAAAGGCTCATTCCTAGCAGCGTGCTTCAGCCGCACCGAACCTCACAATGGCTCCACCCACCCTCAACCAGTATATATACAAGGACTGTTTTATTGGAATTTCTCTCACTTGATGCAGCTATCGTGCTGTGACGGTTCCACCTGAAGACGGAAGCTTGTGTTGCCTCCGAAACGTCGTGATTTTTATTTTATTTTTATTAATTTTAATTGTATTTTTTTACCTACGTGACTTTACCGAAAAAACCTAAGAATACTTTATAAACAGTTTGCCTTTAGAGGCTAATCCCCATTTTCCTGATGACGACCGCTTGTGTTGCGATCGAAACTTCGTGGCAGAGGTGTGGACTCGAGTCATGTGACTTGGACTCGAGTCAGACTCGAGTCATGAATTTGATGACTTGCGACTCGACTTGGACTTGCATAACAATGACTTTGTCCCACCTATGAGATGTGGACTCGAGTCATGTGACTTGGACTCGAGTCAGACTCGAGTCATGAATTTGATGACTTGCGACTCGACTTGGACTTGCATAACAATGACTTTGTCCCACCTCTGCTTCGTGGGTTTTGTTTTTTATTTTCATGTTTTATTCTATCTACGTGACTTTACCGAAATAACCAAGAATATGTGTCGCAACCCTCCACCACCCGACACGGCCAATCAGTAAAGAATGTATCACATTAACAAGACGCCAATTAGTTACTTCTTCAGCCCACCGGTGTGTTTGAAGAGTGAATCCACAACATTTCGAATTTGAGTAGTCCGACGTTTCGGTGGTAATTACATCCGGCATCTTCGGGCGATTTGCCAGAATAGTGAAGTAATCCCACCTGCTTCCGGTCTTAAATACTATCACGTTACATTTCGATTAAAGCTTTCGTGACTGCAGGGATTCATCTTCTTGATTATTTCGGTAAAGTCACGTAGAAGAGAAATAAAAAAAAATACAAAAAACAGCTTTGTCTTCACCTGAGGACGCCTGCTTGTGTTGTGGCCGAAACGTCGTGATAATTTTATTTTATTATGTTACATTTTTATTATTTTATTATTTCCCTTCTACGTGACTTTACCGAAAGAACCAAGAAGATACTATCACGTAAATTTTAGTTTTGCAATTATTGTACTTTTTCTCAATTCCAGCTCTGAGGATATTTATATATTTGTTTAATTTACGCGTGACTGTCACCCCACGAATGGGGCGATAATTGGGGTCAGGTCAGGATAAGAAATAAGATTTGTTAAACGAGCGAACAAGCACTGAGTGGAGTGTTCTTGGAGAGCCATAGCCATCTCTCGGGGGTGCTGCGATTGTAACAATGCACGTAATGCGCGCGCGAGCAGATTTCATCACTGTTTCTAAACACACACCCCCCTGACCCCACGCCCCTTCCCCCACGAACACGCGTGTAGTTGTGACGCAGACGTCAACGAAGGGGGACGAGGCGACAGGCCGCGACGTCTATTGGCGGAGAATGTCGTTTGTATCGAGCTCAAGTTGAACGAGGAGAGTTCAATTGCCGCGATGGCATTGCGGCTCTGTTCAAGCGACCCCCCCCCCCCCCGCCGAGCGATGTGCAATATGCCTTCCTGTAGGCAACTCTCTCCTATGACCTTGAGTTTACAGGAAGTGCGAGAAAGCGATTGACCCCTGCACCATCACTCGACTGGGTGCACACCCCGCGGCCGCGTTTCGACTCCGATTCACGGAGTCATCACGCAATTGTCTCCTTTGGGGCCGTCCATAAATGACGTCACGCACCTAGAAGGGAAATAATGAAATAAATTCCCTTCTACGTGACTTTACCGAAAGAACCAAGAATATGAATCCCTGCAGTCACGAAAGCTTTAAATCAAAATTCAATAAAGGGTGTTTAATTTTTGTTGCATTGCGATGCAGCATGGCAGGCGTTTTTTTTCCTTCATATTTTCACTCCAGCACTGGGTAATTCCCGACTGGCCCTCTTCTCAGACCATTCCCCGACGCAGCAAGAGTGTACCGAACTCACAGTATCAGAAGCATGATCCTTATGACACAAATCTGACAGCACCAGGGGCATTCATTTCCGATGTAATATTGTCCGGGTCTCTGTGAGACTGGGATATAGGAGGCACGTATCTGTCGTGGGCACAGTAGGCCATAGCGCGAGGGATACTGGATGTGGTGTGCCGAATATGGACATATTTTCCAGGTCGCCGATTCAAGACAGACCCAGCCACGGTGGCTAGGAGATGGAGGAACATAACAGACTCTCGTTCCTAGATATTTTGCTGGGACATGGTCTTAATGGCAAAACAACACACAGCGTTTACCAAAAGCAAACGCACACTGATGCCTATCTGAATGCAGATTCACATCATCACCCAGCTCAGAAATCGTCTCTTATCAAAACACTCATACATCGGGCAAAAACAGTGTCAGATGGTGAGAGTCTAGTGAGAGAGATGAAACATGTTAAAGAAGCACTAAGACAGAATGGCTACAATAATGCTCAAATTAACAGAGCACTGAAGGCCAAAGCAACACTGCTGAAAGCGATAAGATTGTTCAAACAATAAAAATTCCATACATCTCAGGAGTAACTGACAAATTAGCCCGGGTTGTGCAAAAGCAAAACATTAAAGTAAGATTTGGTACAGTGCACAAAATTCAAAAAGTGGTATCTGGCACTAAAGACGAATTGCCCAAATTATCAACAGAAGGTGTATATCGGATTAATTGTTTACGTGGCAGATGCTATATTGGACAGACGGGACGCAACATCAGTGTAAGACTAAAAGAACACCAAAAAAACATAAAATTATCTCAAACACAACTGTCGGCAGTGGCAGAGAATGCTTGTCAACAAGGACACTCAATTGATTTTGATAACGTTGAAGTGTTGTGTAAAACTAATTATTACTGGCCAAGACTAATTAGAGAATCCATTGAAATTGAGAGAAACAGAAATAACTTCAATCGCTATGACAGCTACAGGCTTGGTGCGACCTGGAAGCGTATTATCAAATAAATACAATTACAATTCTTAATAAGGGAAACAAATGCCAATGGATAACAATTGAATGATTACCAATCTATATAATTACAATACCCTCCCCCTCCTTGCCTCGAATCACTGCACCAGATTGAATTGAAATAAATGATGACGTCACCCTGATGCTGCTCTATTTAAGACCGGAAGTAACAGGAGAGCTTCACCATTCTTGCCCGATGAAGCTGATTGTAATTATCAGCGAAACGTCGTACTACTCAAATTTTAAAATGCTGTTGATTCTCTCTTCAGCACACCGGTGGGCTAAAGAAGTCAATTATTTTGTCCTTTGAATAACGTGACACATTTTTTACTGTTTGGCCGTGTCGGGTGGTGGAGGGTTACGACACATTTATAAATAACGCGATCTGACCCAAAACCCTAAATTATGAATAGGAGATGTTAACTACCTCGCCTGGTATGCAGGGGGTCGTGGGTTCGATCCAGACCCTGACGCCTGCTGCTGTATATTTGGAGTTTGCGGTGTCTCTCTCTCTCCCCGTGGTCACGTGGATTTTTCTCCAGGTCTTCTGGTTTTTCACTCCACGTTTAGAATCAACATCACGCGTTTAGAGTATTTAGCTGTTATGCATTTCGACTCGATAAGCCACTTCGTTGGGCTATCATTTGTGGCCAGGTCGCTTCTGAAAAATAGCTAGAAAGCTCAGTAAAAAGTTAAAATAGTTCAACGATATTAATTTTTTTTTGTATCTCAATTTGACATCCCATCATCGCGCGTTGTGTTTCCTCCCTCCGTTAACTGTCTCGTCGTTTCCCTCTCTGCGCGCGCCTCCTCAGAGCAAACTCGAATCGGAAGACCTCCACTGAGTAGCGATCACAATGGCGACGAACGTCGGAGGTGTGGTGGCGGTCATCGTGTTTTACATCGCCATCCTGGCGACGGGCGTGTGGGCATCACGCAAGTCCAGAAAGACGGAGAAGCGATCCAAAAGCACGCGGAGCGAGATGGCCATGGTTGGGGACCGCAACATGAACGTCATCGTCGGGATCTTCACGACCACAGGTGTGCCGTGCAAAGACAACGATTCCCCCGTGCGTGTGTGGCCTTGACAGACATTATTGGGGCAATCGCTGTGAGCGGGCAGCACCTGCGAAGCAGAGGTCGCAAACGGGTTTTGATTCCTTACCCGTACCCGGCCGCACCAGGGTCACAAACGGGTACCCGTACCCGGCTGGGTACCGTGGGTACGGGTTGGGTACAGGTATCGGGTACCTGATTGCGACCTCTGGGATGAAGCCATGTTGTGGCAGGCGCGGGTGGGTTGATTCTAGGAACTTGAATTGTGAGAAGAGACAAGACGTTGGGAAATGAATGACAAACGGTGACTCACCAGTGACTCACGGTCTACCCGTACCCGGCCGCACCAGGGTCGCAAACGGGTACCCGTACCCGGCCGGGTACGGGTAGCCGGGTATCGGGTAGGGTACGGGTATTGGGTACCCGGTTGCGACCTCTGCTGCGAAGGCCCACGACGGCGCACGAAGGAGATGGGTGGCCAGGTCCAGGCGGTACCGGTCCATCTCTCGGCAGAAGATTGGCAGCTTTAACTCGACATCCCACGTGGCCAGCCACAGTCGTTTTCTGTTTCTGGAAGAATTCTGACTGGGAGGGGTTCGAAATGGCTCCGCCAAATGGGGCTTTGGCTCGAAGGCGTTATGAACGCCTGTTCCCCCTCTTGGTGCCTCCGGCACAAGCTTAATTGGGTGTTTCCACCGTGGTATTTGGTCAAAAAAGAAAAAATACTCGCAGACTCACGCCAAAGCCAAAGTTCGCCCGTATAGCCTGAAAAGACTGTTGGGGTAAGTGCTGTTAGCAGGTAGCACCTACGAAAGCCGCAACGGCGCACGAGGGGGGGGGGGGGTTGGGTGGTCAGCACCACGCCCAGCCGCCTTTGTCTCCCCAGTGGTGATGCTTACATACCGCACCAGGTACTCATTTGAGGCCGAGTCGACCCAGGGGGGGGCAGGATCGATTCGGATCATCAAACAGGAATCGAACTGCGCCACCGCTCCCCATCTACATGCAAACGCACACCATGCACACAGACACACACATCGCACAGACGGTACATTGCCGTTTTTAAGTTTGTGAGCACATAGCCTTGGTGTCATGTCGTGTGTGTGTGTGTCCCCCCTTCTTATATCTGTAGCCACGTGGGTTGGAGGGGCTTACATCAACGGCACGGCGGAGGTCATATACACGCCCGGAATGGGCTTGGCGTGGATGCAGGCTCCCATCGGCAGTGCTGTCAGCCTATTTGTCGGTATGAAAGCACGCACTTGCACCAAGGACAAATCTCTACCGTTCATCGCCAAAAGTAATGGCAGAACTCTCGAAAAATGTGTCACTTCATCCGTTTAAAAAAATCCACCTCTGAGAATTGAGAATATAATGTTGGCTGCCTTGCAATGTACGTGTCTCTACTAGTAGGGATGGACAGAGGTGGGACAAAGTCATTGTTATGCAAGTCCAAGTCGAGTCGCAAGTCATCAAATTCATGACTCGAGTCTGACTCGAGTCCAAGTCACATGACTCGAGTCCACATCTCATAGGTGGGACAAAGTCATTGTTATGCAAGTCCAAGTCGAGTCGCAAGTCATCAAATTCATGACTCGAGTCTGACTCGAGTCCAAGTCACATGACTCGAGTCCACACCTCTGGGGATGGATCTATGGGTATCCAGGCAGTAGTTCTGCAATGTCTGCTTATTTCGTGGGGTCATTCTCAAACACATGGGGGTGGTAGTAGGTTTTTACCCTTTCAACTGGTACAAAACTGACACCGTTATACAAGGCATCACGTTTGCAATAACCACAACACAAGTAGTCAAAATGCAAACAAAAAGAAACAACTCTGATGATGATAATGATATGCACTGTCCTTGAAGTTGATTGGTCCACACCCGAGACAGCTTTTCTTAGAGCCTAGTCTCAATTGGTGTTGGACCAGATGACGCCAAAAGGCGTACAACTCAAAGACAGTGCACTATCAGAGTATTGAGAGCTCTGGGTAAGCATTCACACTATGAGACATCTCCTTTACCAGTGGCAAAATATTGTAGTAGGTTTTCAAAGGGTAAAAACCTACTACTATATTTTGCCACTGGTAAAGGAGATTTCAAAGGGTAAAAACCTACTACTATATTTTGCCACTGGTAAAGGAGATTTCAAAGGGTAAAAACCTACTACTATATTTTGCCACTGGTAAAGGAGATTTCAAAGGGTAAAAACCTACTACTATATTTTGCCACTGGTAAAGGAGATTTCAAAGGGTAAAAACCTACTACTATATTTTGCCACTGGTAAAGGAGATTTCAAAGGGTAAAAACCTACTACTATATTTTGCCACTGGTAAAGGAGATTTCAAAGGGTAAAAACCTACTACTATATTTTGCCACTGGTAAAGGAGATTTCAAAGGGTAAAAACCTACTACTATATTTTGCCACTGGTAAAGGAGATTTCAAAGGGTAAAAACCTACTACTATATTTTGCCACTGGTAAAGGAGATTTCAAAGGGTAAAAACCTACTACTATATTTTGCCACTGGTAAAGGAGATTTCAAAGGGTAAAAACCTACTACTATATTTTGCCACTGGTAAAGGAGATTTCAAAGGGTAAAAACCTACTACTATATTTTGCCACTGGTAAAGGAGATTTCAAAGGGTAAAAACCTACTACTATATTTTGCCACTGGTAAAGGAGATTTCAAAGGGTAAAAACCTACTACTATATTTTGCCACTGGTAAAGGAGATTTCAAAGGGTAAAAACCTACTACTATATTTTGCCACTGGTAAAGGAGATTTCAAAGGGTAAAAACCTACTACTATATTTTGCCACTGGTAAAGGAGATTTCAAAGGGTAAAAACCTACTACTATATTTTGCCACTGGTAAAGGAGATTTCAAAGGGTAAAAACCTACTACTATATTTTGCCACTGGTAAAGGAGATTTCAAAGGGTAAAAACCTACTACTATATTTTGCCACTGGTAAAGGAGATTTCAAAGGGTAAAAACCTACTACTATATTTTGCCACTGGTAAAGGAGATTTCAAAGGGTAAAAACCTACTACTATATTTTGCCACTGGTAAAGGAGATTTCAAAGGGTAAAAACCTACTACTATATTTTGCCACTGGTAAAGGAGATTTCAAAGGGTAAAAACCTACTACTATATTTTGCCACTGGTAAAGGAGATTTCAAAGGGTAAAAACCTACTACTATATTTTGCCACTGGTAAAGGAGATTTCAAAGGGTAAAAACCTACTACTATATTTTGCCACTGGTAAAGGAGATTTCAAAGGGTAAAAACCTACTACTATATTTTGCCACTGGTAAAGGAGATTTCAAAGGGTAAAAACCTACTACTATATTTTGCCACTGGTAAAGGAGATTTCAAAGGGTAAAAACCTACTACTATATTTTGCCACTGGTAAAGGAGATTTCAAAGGGTAAAAACCTACTACTATATTTTGCCACTGGTAAAGGAGATTTCAAAGGGTAAAAACCTACTACTATATTTTGCCACTGGTAAAGGAGATTTCAAAGGGTAAAAACCTACTACTATATTTTGCCACTGGTAAAGGAGATTTCAAAGGGTAAAAACCTACTACTATATTTTGCCACTGGTAAAGGAGATTTCAAAGGGTAAAAACCTACTACTATATTTTGCCACTGGTAAAGGAGATTTCAAAGGGTAAAAACCTACTACTATATTTTGCCACTGGTAAAGGAGATTTCAAAGGGTAAAAACCTACTACTATATTTTGCCACTGGTAAAGGAGATTTCAAAGGGTAAAAACCTACTACTATATTTTGCCACTGGTAAAGGAGATTTCAAAGGGTAAAAACCTACTACTATATTTTGCCACTGGTAAAGGAGATTTCAAAGGGTAAAAACCTACTACTATATTTTGCCACTGGTAAAGGAGATTTCAAAGGGTAAAAACCTACTACTATATTTTGCCACTGGTAAAGGAGATTTCAAAGGGTAAAAACCTACTACTATATTTTGCCACTGGTAAAGGAGATTTCAAAGGGTAAAAACCTACTACTATATTTTGCCACTGGTAAAGGAGATTTCAAAGGGTAAAAACCTACTACTATATTTTGCCACTGGTAAAGGAGATTTCAAAGGGTAAAAACCTACTACTATATTTTGCCACTGGTAAAGGAGATTTCAAAGGGTAAAAACCTACTACTATATTTTGCCACTGGTAAAGGAGATTTCAAAGGGTAAAAACCTACTACTATATTTTGCCACTGGTAAAGGAGATTTCAAAGGGTAAAAACCTACTACTATATTTTGCCACTGGTAAAGGAGATTTCAAAGGGTAAAAACCTACTACTATATTTTGCCACTGGTAAAGGAGATTTCAAAGGGTAAAAACCTACTACTATATTTTGCCACTGGTAAAGGAGATTTCAAAGGGTAAAAACCTACTACTATATTTTGCCACTGGTAAAGGAGATTTCAAAGGGTAAAAACCTACTACTATATTTTGCCACTGGTAAAGGAGATTTCAAAGGGTAAAAACCTACTACTATATTTTGCCACTGGTAAAGGAGATTTCAAAGGGTAAAAACCTACTACTATATTTTGCCACTGGTAAAGGAGATTTCAAAGGGTAAAAACCTACTACTATATTTTGCCACTGGTAAAGGAGATTTAAAGGGTAAAAACCTACTACTATATTTTGCCACTGGTAAAGGAGATTTCAAAGGGTAAAAACCTACTACTATATTTTGCCACTGATAAAGGAGATTTCAAAGGGTAAAAACCTACTACTCTATTTTGCCACTGGTAAAGGAGATTTCAAAGGGTAAAAACCTACTACTATATTTTGCCACTGGTAAAGGAGATTTCAAAGGGTAAAAACCTACTACTATATTTTGCCACTGGTAAAGGAGATTTCAAAGGGTAAAAACCTACTACTATATTTTGCCACTGGTAAAGGAGATTTCAAAGGGTAAAAACCTACTACTATATTTTGCCACTGGTAAAGGAGATTTAAAGGGTAAAAACCTACTACTATATTTTGCCACTGGTAAAGGAGATTTCAAAGGGTAAAAACCTACTACTATATTTTGCCACTGATAAAGGAGATTTCAAAGGGTAAAAACCTACTACTCTATTTTGCCACTGGTAAAGGAGATTTCAAAGGGTAAAAACCTACTACTATATTTTGCCACTGATAAAGGAGATTTCAAAGGGTAAAAACCTACTACTCTATTTTGCCACTGGTAAAGGAGATTTCAAAGGGTAAAAACCTACTACTATATTTTGCCACTGGTAAAGGAGATTTCAAAGGGTAAAAACCTACTACTATATTTTGCCACTGATAAAGGAGATTTCAAAGGGTAAAAACCTACTACTCTATTTTGCCACTGGTAAAGGAGATTTCAAAGGGTAAAAACCTACTACTCTATTTTGCCACTGGTAAAGGAGATTTCAAAGGGTAAAAACCTACTACTATATTTTGCCACTGGTAAAGGAGATTTCAAAGGGTAAAAACCTACTACTCTATTTTGCCACTGATAAAGGAGATTTCAAAGGGTAAAAACCTACTACTATATTTTGCCACTGGTAAAGGAGATTTCAAAGGGTAAAAACCTACTACTATATTTTGCCACTGATAAAGGAGATTTCAAAGGGTAAAAACCTACTACTCTATTTTGCCACTGGTAAAGGAGATTTCAAAGGGTAAAAACCTACTACTCTATTTTGCCACTGGTAAAGGAGATTTCAAAGGGTAAAAACCTACTACTATATTTTGCCACTGGTAAAGGAGATTTCAAAGGGTAAAAACCTACTACTATATTTTGCCACTGGTAAAGGAGATTTCAAAGGGTAAAAACCTACTACTATATTTTGCCACTGGTAAAGGAGATTTCAAAGGGTAAAACCCTACTACTATATTTTGCCACTGGTAAAGGAGATTTCAAAGGGTAAAAACCTACTACTCTATTTTGCCACTGGTAAAGGAGATTTCAAAGGGTAAAAACCTACTACTATATTTTGCCACTGGTAAAGGAGATTTCAAAGGGTAAAAACCTACTACTATATTTTGCCACTGGTAAAGGAGATTTCAAAGGGTAAAACCCTACTACTATATTTTGCCACTGGTAAAGGAGATTTCAAAGGGTAAAAACCTACTACTATATTTTGCCACTGGTAAAGGAGATTTCAAAGGGTAAAACCCTACTACTATATTTTGCCACTGGTAAAGGAGATTTCAAAGGGTAAAAACCTACTACTATATTTTGCCACTGGTAAAGGAGATTTCAAAGGGTAAAAACCTACTACTATATTTTGCCACTGGTAAAGGAGATTTCAAAGGGTAAAAACCTACTACTATATTTTGCCACTGGTAAAGGAGATGTCTCCTAGTACACGGGGGGGGTGGTTGCATGGAATAAAATTTGCAGTAAAAAAAACCCCAGGAGTGGCAAACAACAATCACCGCCGTTAGGAATCGTTTATGCGTCTCGACACGGCACACTTGAATAAAATACACAACAACAACAACAACATTGAAATCGGTAGGCTAAGGGGCCGTCCATAAATGACGTCACGCGATTTTGGACGATTTTTGACCCCCCCCCTCGTCACACGGCGTCACAAATATGACGTCACAAAGCTCTGCCCTTTCCCCCCCCCCCCCACTCTGATGTTGTAGGAGAAAACGTTTATTAAAAGTCTGCTTCATTAAGTACAACGTGTTGTCTATATTAATTTAAAGTTGCGCATTTTGATGTGACGTCACATTTCTCAAACCCCCCCCCCCCCACCCCTCGTCACACATCGTCACAAATGTCTGACCTCCCCCCCCCAAGGTGCGTGACGTCATTTATGGACGGCCCCTAACCTTAAACGATGTAATAAGTCCTTTCTAAACTCATTGATCGCGAACAATGCGGTTCTCAAGAGTATCCAGCGAGCGCGAACAAATGACGTGGCACGTGCGTAGGCGTCTGTTGAATGTTGTTGTTGTTTGTTTGTGTTGTTGTTGTTGTTGTGTCGTTACCCGCTTGCCGTTACGAGCCGGTCGGGCTAACCTCAAGTAAACGGACAATTGGTGAGAGAAAAAAAAACCCAAAAATGTCCGTTCCGTTATTTCGTGCGTCGTTCGTTTCTCAAAACCATCGCAGAGTCGGGCCGTCCATAAATGACGTCACGCACTGGGGGGGGGGGGGGGTCAGACATTTGTGACGATGTGTGACGAAGGAGGGGGGGGGGGGTGAGAAATGTGACGTCACATCAAAATGCGCAACTTTAAATAAATATAGACAACACGTTCTACTTAATTAATTCGACTTTTTAATAAATGTTTTCTCCTACAACATCAGAGTGCAGCGCCACATTAAATACGCACTACAGTGACAATAGTTTAAAGCGATTTGAAGCATGTTTTAGTTTTTTTTGGGGGGGGGGGGCAGAGCTTTGTGACGTCATATTTGAGAGGGGGGGTCTGACTTTTTGTGACGCCCTGTGACGAGGGGGGGGGGGTAAAAAATCGTCCAAAATCGCGTGACGTCATTTATGGACGGCCCCAGAGTCAGGCAAGGGGGAGAGGGGCGGTAGGGGGGGGGGCTTGGCTGGAACAATATTCAACAAGGCGGGGGGAGGGGAGGGGTCAAGTTAGGTAGAGAATCACCGGATCGAGACGCGGCTGCCTCACCTGGTGAGCATCCCAACTTGACTTTTCCCCAGGGTTTCCCCAGCCCTTTGACCAACACGCTCCCCAGATACTCCCTCCGAGCCTGCTCTTCTGTGCCGTGACTGTGGGGGGCCCGGTGGGATGGGGGAGGGGTGGAAGGAGGTGGGGGGGGGGCAGGTGGGGGTAAGGGGTAGATGGTCGAGTTTCGGCCCCTAATAGCAACCCCCACAGTAACCCAGCAAGGTGAATCGTCGGGATTGTAATAATGTTGGAATGTGTTGAAAATACAATTACAAATAATACATTTCAACCACCACGCGTGAAAACGAACTTTTTTTAAAAAAAGCAGAATACTACATATGACAATCATATGATTAGGACATCAGCATGTTAGCTTGCCAAGGCAATTATCGAGCAGCAATTTGTTTCAGCAGCAACAACAACAACAACTCTGGACTGACATCAACCTTCTGCGTCTGGCTTGTCAAACACAACGCTGCTGTGAACGCCACAGATGTTTCTTGGAAACAGTCGATGCGATTCCCACTGCTCAAATGAGCGACTAAAAGCAGGTTGTTCAAACGCAAAGCCGCACGCGAACTCGATCTGCATTCCCGTCGGATGAATGCCACAATAAGCACGGCCTCGTTGCGTTGATATCTCTTAGTTCCGACTGTCGACAGATTAGGAGGAGCTGCCAAAAGCCACTCTTTTGTTCTTTCGGTAAAGTTTGAGAGACAAAACACAGACACGGAGACACACAGAGAGAGATACACCGACATAGACTTTAACGAAAGAACCCCACCGAGTGATTCCTGCAGTCAGGAAAGTTTCAAATCAAATTTGCCAAAAGCCAATTTTA
>NC_136330.1:2945387-2995937 GCF_964198595.1 Lampetra fluviatilis
AGGCCGTTCAAGCCGGCTGCTTTCACTGTCCGTCCTTCGCCTTCAGCTGTTCGATCCCTTCTCCCTCTCCATCTTATTCCTTCTCTGCTTCTCTTCTCCCTCGTTCCTTCGCTCGCTGTTCCTTCCTTCATTCCCTCTTCTCGTGCGCTATGTGTTCGAACCGCTACTTATTTAGTCTTCAACTCTCCGATTGTCCGCCGGGTTCTTTCCCCCGTCATCCTGAATGGCATCTCACGGTCGAAATACTCCGCGGCGAGACTAAAAAAAACTCCTCTTCCATCCTCCATCCTCCTCCATCATCATCCTCCTCCCTCCTCCCTCCATCCTCCCTCCATCATCCTCCTCCTCTATCCTCCTCCTCCATCCCCCTCCTCCATCCTCCTCCATCCTCCTCCATCCTCCTCCATCCTCCATCCCCCTCCTCCATCCTCCTCCATCCTCCTCCATCCTCCATCCCCCTCCTCCATCCCCCTCCTCCATCCCCCTCCTCCATCCTCCTCCATCCTCCATCCCCTCCTCCATCCCCCTCCTCCATCCTCCTCCATCCTCCTCCATCCTCCTCCCTAGATCAAGGACCAAGGGGACCGCTGCTGCCAGGCGACGTCTCTCTGCGGTGGTCCCCCCGCACCCCCCCCCACCCCCCCAACCCCATCACCGTCTGAAACGCGGCCACCACCGGAGCCGCAGATTTTGTATCAGCAATCGATCTCCACTGGGCTTTTGAAGAGACACTTAAAAGGCCCACCTCTTTCTTCTGAAAGGCCCACCTCTTCTGAAAGGCTCACCTCTTTCTTAAAGGCCTGCCTCTTTCTTAAAGGCCCACCTCTTCCCTTAAAGGCCCACCTCTTTCTTAAAGGTCCAACTCTTCTTAAAGGCCCAACTCTTCTTAAAGGCCCACCACTTTCTTCTGAAAGGCTCATCTCTTTCTTAAAGGCCTACCTCTTTCTTAAAGGCCCACCTCTTAAAGGCCCACCTCTTTCTTTAAGGCCCAACTCTTCTTAAAGGCCCAACTCTTCTTAAAGGCCCAACTCTTCTTAAAGGCCCAACTCTTCTTAAAGGCCCAACTCTTCTTAAAGGCCCAACTCTTCTTAAAGGCCCAACTCTTAAAGGCTCACCTTTTTCTTAAAGGCCCAACTCTTTCTTAAAGGCCCACCTCTTAAAGGCCCACCTCTTTCGCCTGACATTCGAGCAACTCTGAGCTTGGCTCCACGTCTTAGTTCGTGGTAATTGATGTCCGTGAACTATCGTGCACTACAAATTGCATAATTATTATTAGCGAGACCCTTACAAGTTAACCGCAATATTCCTTCGAATTACCATAAAAATCTTTATTTTTTGCACACAGACCAAAGGGACTGATTTATATGATGACACAAGCATTTTCTTATCGACATCATATCACGATGATGCCACCATCAACTTAATTTCGGGGCATTTCGTAATTGTTTCGAGATCGTTTACCAGAGATTACACATGTTCATCACAGCGCACCCAAGCCCCACCACATTTCGCCATCGAAGACAAACAAACGCAGGCTATAGAGCAGCGATGCTTAACCTTCACTGCAAGCGTTGTGCCCCTTTGATTCTTAATCGTTAAAAACAAATAGGAACGGATAATGATACACTGTAAATGTGACGTTAATAGCTTCACGAAGTCAAAGAGTTTCGCCATCATTGTCAAAGCACGTGGCCTGGAATCTTGTCCATGTGGTCTCCAGAGCCGAAGGCAGCGCATCTCTCGTGGTATTGTTGCAAATTCTCAGAAGTGTTCACATTTTTTTCTTTTTGAACACCCGTATAGGTTTGATGAAACAAAGTAAGTTGTACATATTTTTTCTACCTACGTGACTTTACCGAAAGAACCAAAGGGTATGGATTCATGCAGTCACGAAGCTTCAAATCAAACGTAAGTTGTAACTTACGTGACCATGCTTTATTTGTGTTGTCGATTATTTACCGTCTAAAATAAAAAAAATCTGGCCACGTCTCGCACCCCCAGAAAGGGCATCTCGCACCCCCAGGCGGTGGTGTAATGCACCCTTAATCTTAATCTAAGTTGTCTTGTGGTTGTTGTTGTTGTTGTTTGACTTGCATCCCACTGGAATTTTTGCACACAGTGTTGGTGTATGGTGCTTTTTCTGCAATATGTTGCTGTCTTTTCTTGGATTTTCTGTTTGCACATAGTCACTTTAAGATGTTTTCTTGTTCATGTTTTTGTTTTTTTGTTTGTTGCGGTTGCACCCGATTCAAGAGCCGAATGGCTCACAGGGCTATACCTAATAAAATGAAACTTGAAAAACTTGAACCCCCAGAGCGAGCGTGCAAGCCGCGCGTCAAGAGCCACTGCTACAAAGTAAAACGCAACCCGCGCGTATGAAACCGGAAGGTTTGCGGATTCACATTCCTGGTTGGGAATCGACTCGGCCCATCATTTCTGCGGGGGTTGCTAAAGTGAGTACCGCTTTGCGGGAAAGACAACAATGGTGAGCCCCATGGATAGACTCACCCCCGCCATATGAAAGAGGAATTTCCACAAGGATTCATACTCTTAGTTCTTTCGGTAAAGTCGCGTAAAAAAAATGAAATTCAAATTAATAAAAATAAAACAATAAAATCACGAAGTTTCAGATTTTATTCTTTTATTTTTATTAATTTTAATTTCATTTTTTTTTTTACCTACGTGACTTTACCGAGAGAACTAAGAGTAAGAATTTCTACCCCTAAGCTCAGGGGCTCTGTACAAACTGGACATGGGCACCAGCTCAACGCTCACATGAACAGGAAATCACTTTTGACTTGAATTCACGGGTGTGCATTATGATTACGTTGCTATCCAAAACTGATTTCAATTGAAGCTCACGAGTTCAAAGTCCCGTGATGACAAATCAAGGCTATGTGACCAAAATGAAAGAACATCGTTGAGAGAACGAGCGACGGAGAGTGGAAGAGCGATAACTGAATGACTCTCCCCCTGACCCCTGACCCCCTCCATGTTGCATTCTTTGTCATTGTGACGCACGCACACAGCCGCGCTCTTCTTCGCAAAGCCCATGCGCTCACGCACCTACATCACGATGATTGACCCCTTTCAAATCAAGTACGGAAAGTGGATGGGGTCAATCTTCTTCATCCCGGCAGTCTTTGGAGACCTCTTCTGGGCAGCCGCCACTCTCACCGCGCTTGGTAAGATACATTGTGTGCGGTGGGGGTGGTGGGTTTGAATATCCACATTTACGAATCATGGGTACACATCAACAATAACACTGGTCAACACACTTTTTCTGGCATAAGGTATTTCAACGGTTTTAAGGTAATTTTGGGGTGCTGATTCCAAATCTGGCATCGGTTTTTGTCTATCACATCAGGTTTTTGAGTTGTCAAATATTGCATTTTCAATAAAAACAGCAAATTTGTGCTCATATACGAATAGCTAAACAGACATCCATACAATAATAAGATAAGATACAATATACAATAATAATGAAACAAACGTTTAATGAGCACAAAGTTGTGAGGGTGACTGCATATCAATGTGAGTGAATGCACATTACCATGTAAGAATTGAATTGTGAAGATAAGAAAAATATGTACAAAAAGGTCATTCACAATAGTGATGTTACATCTGTTTTAACGACATCTTCTTTGACGATCTCCGATGTACAGCTTGTAGAATGTCTCTCATCAAGGACCAGCAGTAATCTGCCATCATGTTTCAGTCCCATCGGCCTTGGTAACGTTCTTCCATAACTTTAATGTCTTGATGAAAGCGTTCACTTAGCTCTTCGCTCACGTGATCCATGTTCTCTGAAAACTGGGCCACGTGACTATGTAAGTAGTGAACCTTGATGCTCATTCCACATCCAAGTGCTTGGAAACTCAAGAGCAGCTCCTCCACAATCTCTCGATAGTTGTCCGCTTTCCTGTTCCCAAGGAAATTCCGCACCACATCAGAGAATGCATTCCAAGCTCTAGCCTCTGCCGCAGTCATTGTTGTAACAAAGTGTGGATCCCTGATGAGTGTTCTTATCTGAGGGCCATCAAATATTACCGTTGTTACAGGTCATACCGGGACATCTGTGAATAAAAGCTTCATAGCTCATCGAATTAATCTTCTTGGTTCTTTCGGTTAAGTCACGTAGAAGGGAAATAATAAAATTAAAAAGAATTAAACATAATAATTTCCCTTCTACGTGACTTTACCGAAAGAACCAAGAAGATGAATCCCTGCAGTCACGAAAGCTTTAAATCGAAATCTCATCGAATTCGTCCAGCATATATTCTGATTATTTACAGAGCTCGCTGTTGGGATTTTACAGGGTTGGCCTAATTTTTTTAATTAAACACACGAGGGGTGGGGGAAATGGATAACACATGGGGATGGATAACATATGGGAGGGGAGGAGCTGCAGGTGTTGGCCAGGAGAAGAGGCTCTCGCAGTGGAGGTGTGTGTCCTGGAGGCGGCACGGTGCCCCAAGGGTCTTGTTTTATTATTTTAAATCGCAGCCGCTGAGTGTGCAGGAGGCACATGCCCAGAGGTGGAGTGGGGAAGTATTCCCGATTTTTAGATGACTCTTTTTAAAAAAAAATAAAGCCAGGGTTGATGCTAAAGTTTGGCCGATCCTCAAATTTATTTTATTGATCCGCAAATGTGACCTGACAGGACGTGATGTCAATTCCACGGTATCACTTCCACAACTTCTCACCCAAGAGGGCCGTCGCGTGATTTCACCGTTTCTCACATTGTTTACGATGTAAAGAATTCTGAACTTGAAATGATCGTTTGACTGTTAAAATTATTACATTTAGTGCATGAACAGCAAACGTCACTAACATTTAATTAACGTAAATAAATGACACAAAAATCTGAAATCAAATTGTAAATGTTGCCCAAAATCCAGAAATCCACAAAAATATATTTATTGGATTAATTTGAAACATCGGAAAAATGAGGATTATCTGAAGAAACACATTTCAGATTTATCAGAAAATCGGACGTGAAGCCACCTCATTTCCCACCACATTTGGCATCACGTATCATCACCTATTTTATTATTGAGCATCATGACGTTTTACATGAGCACATCATGCAAACTTTCAGAGACAAAAAAAGATCCGATGTCATTGCGAGAGAAAAACAAAAATCAGCAGAATTCAAAATCCAAAGCTAATCTCAAGGACGTATGCAGTATGGACACCATTTATACTGTTAGGAACCCACTGGTTCCACCAGCCCACAGGGGATTATTGTGTCCGTCCGTCGTGCAGGGAGGGGCTGGGTGGGGAGGGAGGGGCTGGGTGGGGAGGGAGGGGCTGGGTGGGGAGGGGAGGGGAGGGTGGGGAGGGCCTGGGTGGGGAGGGAGGGTGGGGAGGGCCTGGGTGGGGAGGGAGGGTGGGGAGGGGGAGGGAGGGTGGGGAGGGGCTGGGTGGGTGGGGTGGGGCTGGGTGGGGAGGGGCTGGTCACCCCGTGGTGCCCTTATCAAACTCACGTTTAACCTACTCACGCCGGCTTGTGCGCGCCCTCACAGTCGGGCATATTTGCGGAATACACCACGCCGCCGTTGACCCTGCAGGCCATTGACCGAGCAACCCAACGTTCCTACACCAGCTCCCTCCGCAGGAGGAATGTGTTCAATGAATACTAACGGTCACGTGTGCTTGGTTTGCATTTTTCCAGGCTCAACGATCAGCGTCATTCTGGACATCGACAGGATAGTCGCCGTGATTATTTCAGCCTTCGTTGCCATCTTCTACACGCTGCTCGGAGGCCTCTATTCCGTGGCTTACACTGACATCATCCAACTGGGCTTCATCGCCATTGGCTTGGTGAGCTCATTACGGCCAATGTCAGGAGGAGACAGCTGAGATGCCTTGGCTCCAATGTGCAGTGGTGCTTCAAAAAACATGTCAACACTTCTGAGGTTTTGCAACAATGCCACGTGCGCCGGAGACCACCTGGAGAAGATTCCAGGCACGTGTTGACAATGATGGCGAACCAGTGGGAGACTCTTTGACTTTTTGAAGCTACTAACATGGTTATCATGTCACAGTGTATCATTAGCCGTTTCTTTGGCCATTAAAAACAATAGTCCCATATAAGTGTTGACATGGTTTTATTTAAGCACCCTGTATGAGGAGACAGACATTTTGTGAGCTATCAAGTAATTTTTGTTTCAGGACAGCGCTCAAACGTTGTAAATAACTTGTCGTTTTTTTTTTGTTTGCACATTCCCATCCTGCAATGCCCTGTAAGCAGTGACGGATGAAGCTAGTGTGGGGCCTGTTGCATATGTTATAAAGGGCCCCAAACTAAATAAATAAACACATATTAAAACATACATTTTTTTCTTTGCATGGTAAAATAATTGTACTTTTTCATTTGCTATACAGCCAGATAATACGACAAATCGCTAAACCTTAAACACCCGGTCGTTCGTAAAATTCGAAGGCGGTATAGTACTATAGTAATAGAGCAAGTGCAGAATCGCTGCACCGGAATTGATAGCTTGAAAGCATTTAGTGCGGGGCCCTTGAAAGTGCGGGGCACGAAGCTACATGTGTGGCTACTGCATGTGTAGGTGCTGCATGTGTAACTACACGTGCAGCTGCTACTACACGTGTAGCTGCTACTACACGTGTAGCTGCTACTGCTACTACACGTGTAGCTGCTACTGCTACTACACGTGTAGCTGCTACTACACGTGTAGCTGCTACTGCTACTACACGTGTAGCTGCTACTACACGTGTAGCTGCTACTACACGTGTAGCTGCTACTACACGTGTAACTGCTACTGCTACTACACGCGTAGCTGCTACTACACGCGTAGCTGCTACTACACGTGTAACTGCTACTGCTACTACACGTGTAGCTGCTACTACACGTGTAGCTGCTACTACACGTGTAGCTGCTACTACACGTGTAGCTGCTACTGCTACTACACGCGTAGCTGCTGCTACTACACGCGTAGCTGCAGCAGCTACTACACGCGTAGCTGCTGCTGCTGCTACTACACGCGTAGCTGCTGCTGCTGCTGCTACTACACGCGTAGCTGCTGCTGCTACTGGGATAATCCGGCACTGGCTGTCAGCTGCCATCCCTATAAAAGAGCTGCTCAGCCCAGTGGAGCCGTAGGGGCCGTCCACTTAGCAGGTAGGCAAACATCTGTCAAAACTTGACCCCTACCCCCCTCCCTGTACGCTCGCGTATTTTTTACACTCCCCCCCACCCCCGAATCCCATAGAACGGCCGATATTTAATCCACGCAGAAACGACCAAGGATTAATAATATTAACGTGTTTAAGCAAACAGATAGTCCACCGCCGGACTATCTAACTCATTTGAAGGCCAATGTCGACAAATTATTATCGAGGCTTCACCCCCCCCCCCGTTTCCTATGTGCACATTGTCAGTAGACCCCCCCCCCCATACGTAAGCTCCGCATTTGGGTTAACCCCCCCTCCCCCCTCCATGCGTACGCACTCAATGGATGGATGGCCCCTTAGCGGGTGAAATAAAATACGAGTGAGAATTATTTTATTATGTTTTATTTGTATTACTTTATTATTTCCCTTCTACGTGACTTTACCGAAAGAACCAAGAAGATTAAATACGAGTCTCGATTTGTACGTAATGGGTTCGCGTGCCCCCCCCCTCCCTCCTCCACAGCCACAGAAGTGAATGGCAGGGCGGCTCAGTGGTAGTAACAATACTCGTGGCACGTAGAAGGGAAATGATAAAATAATAAAAATAAAACATTAAATAATTCTCACGACGTTTCGGCCACAACGCAAGCAGCCGTCCTCAGGTGAAGACCAGGTCTGTCGGGGAGACAGCGTCTGAATTCAGACGCTGTCTCCCCGAGACTTTACCGAAAGAAATAAGAAGATGAATCCCTGCAGTCACGAAAGCTTTACATCGAAATTTAATACTCGTGGCCTTAGCAAGAAGAGCTCGAGTTCGATTCGCATGTCGAGTGCCTTTCTGCGTGGAGTGTGACAGTATCGCCCCCTACTGCGATTAATACAAACACGTGGCAGTGTCTCGATTTAAAGCTTTCGTGACTGCAGGGATTCATCTTCTCGGTTCTTTCGGTAAAGTCACGTAGAAGGGAAGTAATAAAATAATAAAAAATAAAACATAATAAAATACAATTCTCACGACGTTTCGGCCACAACGCAAGCAGCCGTCCTCACGTGACTTTACTGAAAGAACCAAGAAGAAGAGATGGCCACGTTTCTCTTCGTGCCCAGAACCGAGGCTGCCGTGGCCGAGTGGTGTTTGACCATCGCTGTGCCCAGCAGCCGTCTGGAACTCACTCCCACCGCACACACACGCAGCGTCCAAGCACCATCCACCTTCAAACCCCTTGAGCAAGCAGTTCAAGGGCCGTCGCCTGTTCAGGCCGATGTTAAAGGAACTTTCAGCCTTGGGTCCGCGCCGCCCGCGTTCTTGATCGATCAATTGTGTCCGACTTGCGAATCATGCTGGGTCTCTTGTTGTAACAGCTCTCTATATATAACCTTGTTGTAACAGCTCTCTCGCTGGTTCAGCATTTACACTGCCGGATTATTTTTGTGTTGCGATCGAAACGTCGTGATATTTTATTATTTTTGTTTTATTTTATTTTTCTACCCACGTGACTTTACCGAAAGAACCAAAGAGTATGGATTCCTGCAGTCACGAAAGCTTCAAATCAAGAATGCTGTGCCATTATACGTTTGTATTGATTACGAATTGATTGTTAAGCGGCGAATAGCAACTGCTTCCATTCGTCACGATGAGCGCACAATGTACCGGGTGTCTCAGAATGACAGAAAGGCAAAGGAGGACACGGGTGGTAAATGGGAAGTGTCGAGCATGGGAAGGAGAAAAGGGAAGCGATGAATGGGGTCCAGAGGTTACAGGGGGGAGAATGAGAAAGATTTGATGATGAGATGCTTGACAGCAGACAGGGCAAGGGGTGAACCAGGCAAAGTCCCGAAGGATACATCGAATGGCCACAAATGGTGGAGCAACGGATCCTGGGACATTGGTTTTCATAGCTGCAACTTCCAATTCATATCCATACTGGAAGACGATCGCGATTCAAATGCGGCCCGGTAGATGGTAGCACAACATCACGTCGTCGGGTGCGGCTGACACACGCACTCGCTTTGCGTTTCGAGAGAGAGAAAAAAGTTGCACGTGGCCGCGATGGATTGAACGCACACAACGTGATGTGTGACTCATCTCTTCACCCTTGTGGCCAGAGAGTTAACACATTCCTGCGGAGGGAGCTGGTAGGAACGTTGGGTTGCTCGGTCAATGGCCAGGGTCAACGGCGGCGTGGTGTATTCCGCAAATATGCCCGACTGTGAGGGCGGGCACAAGCCGGCGTGAGTAGGTTAAACGTTGAGTTTTATAAGGGCACCACGGGGTGACCAGCCCCTCCCCACCCAGCCCCAACCTTTCCCACCCCCCACCCAGCCCCTCCCCACCCAGCCCCTTCTCACCCTCCCCACCCAGCCCCAACCTTTCCCACCCCCCACCCAGCCCCTCCCCACCCTCCCCTCCCTGCACGATGGACGGACGGACACAATAATCCCCAGACGTTCCTACCAGTATCATTATTTAGGGTCGTAATGTTTACAATGCGAAGGGATGTAGCGACCACGACTGGCTACTCGAGTGTATAACAAATACGTTATGTTTTCGAAAACAATTGTGCTTTATCTATCTCTACATTCAAAACGTGTGCGTAGAATAGAATACAGCCGCAGCAGTTATTGTTACCTAGCAAACCCCAAGGTGTCTCCAACTCGTTTTCAAGAGGGCCCTGTCGAGTTTTCACAGTTATACGGGGCGACAATAGCAACTGTTTCCCAACTCAAGTGATTTGTGAATCTTTTTTTACGCGTAATTTCGACCGTGGCGCCGACGTGCACACACACACTCACTCTTCTTCGAATGTCAGAGGACCTCATCACGTTCAACTTTAAAACAGACGACACTTTTCTACTTTTCAGTCATCACACCCCCGGGGAGTATAAACTGAGGGCCGCCTGCCCAGAACTCGTTAGGGCGCCACGGTGGCTATGAGATGTTAACTACCTCACCTGGTCTACATGAGGTCGTGGGTTCAATCCCGACCCTGAAGCCTGCTGTCTATTTGTAGTCTGCTTATTCTCCCCGTGGTCGCGTGGATTTTTCTCCGGGTCCTTCGGTTTTTCCCTCCACATTTAGAATCAACATGCAATTAGAGTAATTGTCTGATGTAAATTTCCACACCATGATAAGCCACATCGTTGGGGCTATCATTTGTGGCCGGGTCGCTTCTAAAAAATAAGAGCTACATAGCTCAGTGGGCCTTGCCTGTTGAAATAAAAACATATTTATAGTCGTGAATAATTTGTGATCCTCTCTCGCAGGTGGTGTGCGTGCCTTTCTCCATGATGAACCAGGCGGTGACCAACATTGGCAACACCTTCACGCAGCCCCTCTACCAGGAGCCGTGGGTGGGCACCCTGAACCCCAGGGATATCACGCGCTGGCTTGACAACATGGTCTACATGGTGAGGGTCGGCGTGAGCCGTGAGGAGGAGTGTCTGCCTGGGTGTTCCCAATCAACGTGGAACCTGGGGCCAACTCTTCCAACCACATGCCAACATTAGCCCAACAAGAAGATTTCGGTCCCTGTGGGCCTGTCACCTCGCAGGGTCCAGCGGAGGGTTTTGTGGGCCCTCTATGCAGCCTCTAACGTAGGTTTAGGCTTTATAGGTTAGAATTACATTTAGATTTAAAGCTTTCGTGACTGCAGGGATTCATATTCTTGGTTCTTTCGGTAAAGTCACGTAGAAGGGAAATAATAAAATAATAAATGTATTACTTTATTATTTCCCTTCTACGTGACTTTACCGAAAGAACCAAGAATATAGGTTAGAATTAGTAAAATATAAATTACTCTAAGATTTTAGTGGACAATAACATCAAGGATTTTTATTTTATTTCAAAAGCAACCTATGAACTATGTTAGCCAAGTCTCCAAAGTGCAATAAATCGATAGGCCAAGAGTACAGTACTGAAGATAACACATTTTTGCCGAAATTGACATGAAGCAATTATTACAAATATTTTTCTTACCTGTTCTTCTTTCTCCCTCTGCCCAACGCTCACCGACTTTCTACCACGTGGCTGCTCAAATGTGCTCAGAGTCGCGTAGGTAGACGGGGATCGTGTTTGAAGATTTCCCTGTCCTAAATCGATCCATGGTGGCCTTACGCGGACGTCGTGAACGCGTGTCACGCGTGTCGCAAATCGGGACCGTCGTAAACTGGGCGCAAACGTTTCCCAAACTTTAAATCAACATTTTTTGTGACTTAAAAAAAAACATCAAAACAATATTTAATTAAATATTGTTTCCATATTTAATTAAATATTGTTTCAGTAATGTCCTCTTCGTCGTGTCTCCTGTCCAACCTCGACACGGCTCTTTTCCCAATATTCTGCACAGGCCATCGGCTTCTGGTGGTTGGCATTGCCAAACAATTTCAACCGAGAAGATCAATTCTGGCTTAGCAATCATTGCAAGGATTTGATAAACCATTTCGGGTCTTAATTGATTGTGTTCATGCTTACGGTGACTTTCAGACCGCATTCCATTCTCTTCCTCTCCCCCCTCCTCTTTTCCGAACATAGATGGACTCGTCCGTCTGACCAACTGCCAAAATCGCTGTCCTTGGTGCTGACGTTAAGAAAAAACCGCCACTTCTTTCAAATTTTCTTGCTGTGTTTTTCACACCTGATGAGAGCCTAGTCTCCATTGGTGTTGGACCAGATGACGCCAAAAGGCGTACAACTCAAAGACAGCGCACTATCAGAGTATGTTTGTTTGCATTTTGACTGCTTGTGTTGTGGTCATTGCAAACATGATGCCTTGTATAAAGGTGTCAGTTTTTGTACCAGTTGAAAGGGTAAAAAACCTATTACTACGTTGTGTGTTTTTGTTGTTGCATGCAGATCCTCGGGGGCATCCCGTGGCAGGTGTATTTCCAGCGCGTACTCGCAGCGGGCTCTGTGGCCCAAGCCCAGTACATCTCCTTCGTCTCGGCATTCACCACCCTGCTGCTAGCCGTGCCACCGCTCCTCATTGGTGCAGTAGCCGTCAGCACTGGTAACCCCCCGCCCCCTCAAAGACATCACAACAACGACATCTACACAAACACCATGGCAGTGTGCGGCGACTGATGATTTGACACCAGTGTTCTATCATTGGAAGGCCCCGCAGGGCCACTGGCAGGCCACTTGTGGCCTTTAGTGCGGCCCCGTGACGTGCGGCCTCCGGCGATGCAGAAAAGTGAAAGCATCCCATCATCATCATCATCGTGCTGCTGATAAACCCCCAATGGTTTCAAATGTGTGGCGACCCCTCAACATTGATGATGTCTTATCGGCGAAAGTGCAACCCTCCCCGCCTCCCCTCTGATAAATTAGTGAACACGGATTTACATTCACATCAAAGGGTTGGTAGAACGTGAGCAAGGAGACCTAATGTGGCTCGTGACTGGCTGCTGTTGGTTTGTTTTCTCTCCGCCTGATGAAGACCGCTTGTGTTGCGATCGAAACGTCGTGGGTTTTTTGCTTTTATTATTTGCCATTCATTTTAAATTTAATTTTACTATATTTTTTTATTGTGGGTTTTTTGCTTTTAATATTTTCAATTTATTATTTTTATTTATTTCCATTTTTTGTTATTTTTCTATTTACGTGACTTTACCAAAAGAACCAAGAATATTTCGATTTAAAGCTTTTGTGACTGCAGGGATTCGTCTTCTTGGTTCTTTCGGTAAAGTCACGTAGGCATAAAATAAAATAAATCACGACGAAAGCTTTCCCACCTGATGACGGACGCTTGTGTTGCGCCCGAAACGTTGTGAATAATAATAATAATAATAAAACATAAAACATAATATTATTTTATTATCTCCCTTCTACGTGACTTTACCGAAAGAACCAAGAACATGAACCAAGAATATTGTTGTTTTTGTTGTTGTTCCCCCCCGAGACTGGAATATGACCACCTACGGGTTGCCAACACCTCACGAGCGGGGAGAGAACGGCATGATCCTACCCATCGTGCTGCAGCACATCTGCCCGTACTTCATCTCCATCCTGGGCATGGGCGCCCTGGCGGCAGCCGTGATGTCTTCCGCCGACTCGGCGCTTCTCTCGGCCAGTTCGCTCTTCACCAGAAACATCTACGCGAAGCTCATCCGTCCCAAGGTGATTCGATGCCACCTCTTGTGCATTATTTTTCTTCTTGCTTCTTTCGGTAAAGTCACGTAGAATAGAAATAATAAAATATATATTTTTTCCATTCTACGTGACTTTACTTCTTCTTGGTTCTTTCGGTAAAGTCGCGTAGAATGGAAATAATAAAATAAATGTTTATTCTTTTTTTTATTTTCTTATTTCCATTCTACGTGACTTTACCGAAAGAACCAAGAATATGAATCCCTGCAGTCACGAAAGCTTTAAATCGAAACTCTTGTGCATTGGCAATACGTTCACGAGCTAAATGGGCAATGTCCGAGGCCTGCCGGCCACGATGTACAGGGCTTTCGGGAAAGGGTCTGTGTAACGTTGCTTCTTCCTCCGTTGAAGGAGCGCAGACTACGGCGGTTTACCGTTCATGCGATTCATTGGAAGGGACATTGTTGATTTGAATCCCAAGGCAATAACGATAATGATGATGAAGGGCTAACTGGCGTGAGAGCCTTGTTGACGCCCTACCATCGCGCACAATATATGCATAGTTGGGGGTGTTGTGTTCTCAATCTTGGGATTGATTCCAAAACATCCAATGGGGCAGTGATAAGAAATTTGGGGTGTGACAAGAAATATATTTTACTGGTAGGAACCCACTGGTTCCACCAGCCCACAGGGGATTATTGTGTCCGTCCGTCGTGCAGGGAGGGGCTGGGTGGGGAGAGTGGGGAGGGGCTGGGTGGGGAGGGGCTGGGTGGGGAGAGTGGGGAGGGGCTGGGTGGGGAGGGGCTGGGTGGGGAGGGTGGAGAGGGGCTGGGTGGGGGTGGGAGGGGTGGGGCTGGGTGGGGAGGGGCTGCTCACCCCGTGGTGCCCTTATAAAACTCAACGTTTAACCTACTCACGCCGGCTTATGCCCGCCCTCACAGTCGGGCATATTTGTGGAATACACCACGCCGCTGTTGACCCTGGACATTGACCGAGCAACCCAACGTTCCTACCAGCTCCCTCCGCAGGAATGTGTTTAATCTTTCCACTCCCATTAGCCCAGATAATCGAGAGTTGACTCATTCAATGTTTGTATTTTCTTTTTTAATCAACTCGTGACCTATTTGCTGGATTGATCATCTTTCTTCTTCCCCTCTTTTTTTCGTGTATTCTCTCTTTCCTCTGCTTCCCTTTCCTGCCTTACACCACGAAGGATCTTCTTTAGATACTGTAGTTCCGTCTGTTTCTAACACGGTAACAGTCTGTATCCTTTTGTCTATTTAATAATCAGAATAATACATTTCACTCATTAGGCGCCTTTCACAATGTCACCATAATAATGGTTGTCTTTTAATAACAATTTGGACGTCATTTATGATAATATAATCGAACATAACATAATTAATTAAAATGAATTAAACTTCATGCATCACTCCCTGCCACCCTTTGTGGGCGCACATTGATGACATCACACCGCCTATTTAAGGCCCAAGGCTGGAGGACATTTTCACAATTCTGTCAACCGCCTGATGATGCCTATTGTAACCACTATTGCACGTACCCACTGTTAAACGTGCGTGCATGGCTCTCCAACGTGCTGGTCCGCTGAAGCGGTAATACATCATCTCATGTTTGTTCATGCGAGACCTTCGATTAATCCATTATGACTCGTGATTGTTCCGTTTGCTTTGTCAACAACGTGAAAAAAAAACGCCCGTAACGAAAGTGAACATCCCGTGTGCGTGCGCCACCGACGGCAGGCTTCCGACCGGGAGACGTTGTGGGTGCTGAGGATTTCGATTTTGGCCATCGGCAGCATGGCGATGATTCTGGCAATCAAGACCGTGTCCACCTACAGCCTGTGGCTGCTGTGCGGAGACATGGCGTACGTCATCGTCTTCCCACAGTTCTGCCTCGTCCTTTTCTTCCAAGCCAGCAACAGCTACGGCCTCGTCGTAGGCTTCGTCCTGGGCCTCTTTGTGAGACTCACAGGCGGCGAGGCTCTGCTCGGTCTTCCCGCGCTCTTCCACTACCCAGGCTACTACGAGGAGGGTGGCCTGGACTACCAGATGTTCCCCATGAAAACGCTTTCCATGTTGGTCTCTTTGCTGAGCAACATCGGCGTCTGTTACCTCACGCGCCACCTCTTCCTCTCCAAGAAGCTGCCGGCGCGGTTCGATTTTTTCAACGAGTTCGGCGGACGGGGCAAGGACCCGGCGGACGGGCCGGCGGCCTCCCGCGTCCCCCGTGGAACCGTCGAGCTGGCCGTAATCTCGGACGAAGCGGTCGACCTCAAACACGAGAACGGCAGGGAGGGCAAGCCCGTGGATGCTCTGCCTCAGTCCCAGTAACTCGTCCGGTGCGCATTTACGGATCGCAAGGATTAGAATCTAGAAGGTAAGGGGGCGGTAAATCCAATTTTGCTACCCCGGTTTACCCCAGGATACGTTCCTGAATACTAGAACGTACATCGGGCCGTACTTAAATCGAAGAAAAGAGAGATGATGGATTGTAACATGGTACAAAACCCTCCGGGTACTACTACTAGAGATGGGATGGTGGAGCCTAACGTGGTACAGTACCTCGACAGAAGATGCTCAGTAAACAATTGCGCATCCATACTGCACAACTATGAAAAGTAAGTGAAAATTATTGATATATTACAATATATCACCTCGTTCAATTAAAATAATTGTATTATTATTAGTTATTTAGCATATAAAAAATAGTTTACACTTATACAAAAAGTCGCCATGGGGGGAGGGGGGATATGTTAATTGAGTACACTTGGAAGAGACGATAGCCAATCAGGGACGCTCTCGTTTGGGCGCCATTTTGGCTCATGCAACGAAAAAATGCGTGGCTCGACGGTGAAGTTCGTAATTCTCGAGTACGTCGTGACGAGGTACACGGTGAGTAGAACGGGATTGGGTATCAGTAAGTCGAGGACGTTGTCGCCAAAAGTACGTGAAGCGGGAGGGCGTAAACCGGGGTATTACAGGTAGAAACAACAGGTTCCACACTGCCCACCAGGGATTATTTGTCTGTCTGTCGTGCATAACCACGCCCTCGATTTGTATTTTATAGAGCGCTTCGGGCGGGCTCAGCACCACGTGATGCGCCGCGTGACACGGATCGCACGAATGCGACGTCCAACCAAGTTCCTACCTGCCCACTCCGAAGGAACGTGTTGGTGTACAGTAGAACCCCCTCTCAACGACGGTAATTGGTTCCATGATACCGGTCGTCAAAGTGATCTGGTTGTTAAACGAGTATATAGGAAATACACGTTGAAGGCTTGATTCGTTCCGATAGCTTCGAAAGCTACTCCTTTTTACCCGAAAAAACGTACTTTATAATATTGAAACAATGGGTATTCACACGTAAAGATGCTAACAACATTATAAACACAATATTAAAATAAATGTGGTTCATCAATTCAATAAATTGATATTTACTGTACCTACAAAAGATTGTCTTTAACAGTGGAATGGTCGGTAAGCGAACACATTGGGCTCTATGCAGGCACTACACTACTTTATACTACACTATACACTACACTATTATACACTATACACTACTATATACTACACTATACACTACACTACTATACACTACACTACACACTACTATACACTGCACTACTATACCCTACTATATACACTACACGAATATACACTAGACTATACACTACACTACTATACACTAGACTATACACTAGACTATACACTACACTACTATACTCTACACTACACACTACTATACACTGCACTACTATATACACTACACGACTATACACTACACTATACACTACACTACACATTGGTCTCTATGGAGGCCCGTCGCGAAGCGATCAGTCGTGAACAGGGGTGGTCGTTAAGAGGGGTTCTACAGCATAAGTTTGGACGGATCTAGAGTTAACCCAAGTCTCACTTGGTCGAGCAGATTCTGGATGAAATCTACCTCATGTCTGGGAGGTGCAAACCAGGGCACAAGGTAATCTGTGTAGCCACTCCCTCTCAGACACACCCACTTTGACATCGACCACGCCCGCTTTGGCATTGGTCACGCCCACTTTCACATTGACCACGCCCACTTTTACATTGACCACGCCCACCGTTACATTGACCACGCCCACTTTGCCATTGACCACGTCCACATTGACCACGCCCGCTTTCACATTGACCACGCCCACTTTGATATTGACCACGCCCAGATTGACCACGCCCACTTTCACATTGACCACGCCTGCTTTGCCATTGACCACGCCCGCTTTGCCATTAACCACGCCCCCCTATTACATTGACCACGTCCACTTTCACATTGACCACGTCCACTTTCACATTGACCACGCCCACTTTCACATTGCCCACGCCCACTTTCACATTGACCACGCCCACTTTCACATTGACCCCGCCCATTTTGCCATTGACCACGCCAACTTTGATATTGACTACGCCCGCTTTCACGTTGACCACGCCCACTCGGCCACTAACCCCGCTCGCCCGTGGCTTGTTTAAATGAAAGCTGGATGTGTGCAAATAAAAATGTAGCTTAAGCACCGATAATAGTGGCAATGTCCATACACTATAGTTTGAATAAGTTAATTTTTAATACATGTTTCAAGACAGAAAAAAACGGTTGAAATTTTTACACAACGCATGAAATACCTTTCTTTAAACTATACTGGCAGCAATGTACCGTTTGAAGAACTTTAATTTCTTAAATATCTGAATGTACAATAAACATGTGATTACCGAACATTTGATTACGTTGTTTTTATACAGTTCCTTTCAGATTCGAAATGGATAGCGGCGGTGGGGGGGGGGAAGGGGGCGGGGCAGTCATACAGGGACTCCTCGACTTACGAACACTCGACTTACGAAATTTCAGAGATACGAAAAAACCTGTCCGTCCGTATGTCCAGTTGCCTGTTCAGACCGAGAGTCGTAAGTTCAACCGCCGCGCAATAGATGGCGGTGGTGGCATCTACATCTACAGAACGTGAAGAACCAGTGGCGTCTACATCTGCAGAACGTGAAGAACCAGTGGCGTCTACATCTGCAGAACGTGAAGAACCAGTGGCATCTACATCTGCAGAACGTGAAGAACCAGTGGCATCTACATCTGCAGAACGTGAAGAACCAGTGGCATCTACATCTGCAGAACGTGAAGAACCAGTGGCATCTACATCTGCAGAACGTGAAGAACCAGTGGCATCTACATCTGCAGAACGTGAAGAACCAGTGGCATCTACATCTGCAGAACGTGAAGAACCAGTGGCATCTACATCTGCAGAACGTGAAGAACCAGTGGCATCTACATCTGCAGAACGTGAAGAACCAGTGGCATCTACAGAACATGAAGAACCAGTGGCATCTACAGAACGTGAAGAACCAGTGGCGTCTACATCTGCAAAACGTGAAGAACCAGTGGCATCTACATCTGCAGAACGTGAAGAACCAGTGGCATCTACAGAACATGAAGAACCAGTGGCATCTACAGAACATGAAGAACCAGTGGCATCTACATCTGCAGAACATGAAGAACCAGTGGCATCTACATCTGCAGAACGTGAAGAACCAGTGGCATCTACATCTGCAGAACGTGAAGAACCAGTGGCATCTACATCTGCAGAACGTGAAGAACCAGTGGCATCTACATCTGCAGAACGTGAAGAACCAGTGGTATCTACATCTACAGAACGTGAAGACCCAGTGGCATCTACATCTGCAGAACGTGAAGAACCAGTGGCATCTACATGGACAGGAGATTATACAACTTTTAAAGCCATGCTCCGTGTTTGGTGTACACGCCGTACAACATTTTAACACGTAGGAGGCTTTCGTGACCAATGTCATCCACAAGAGGTTTTTTGTGTTAGATCGCGTGAAGATAAATGTGTCGTTAAACCCGCCACCACCCGACACAGCCAATCAGTAAGGTTTGTCACGTGAACAGAACATGGCTGTCGCCCGATGAAGCTAGTCGTAATTACTGGCGAAACGTCGTACTCAGATTGTAAATGTTGTGGCTTGGCTCTCCAACACACCAGCGGTGTGCTGTACGAGTGACGTTGAACTTACGAACAAATCGACTTACGAACACACCTCTGGAACTAAACTCATTCATAAGTAGAGGAGCCCCTGTACAGGAGTCAGCCTCGATTTAAAGCTTTCGTGACTGCAGGGATTCATCTTCTTGGTTCTTTTGGTAAAGTCACGTAGAAGGAAAATAAAAAAAATAATAAAAAAATATACAAATAAAACATAATAAAATAATTCTCACGACGTTTCGGCCACAACGCAAGCAGCCGTCTTCAGGTGGAGAACAGGTCTGTCGAGACTCTGCCTTCTCGACAGACCTGTTCTCCACCTGAAGACGGCTGTTTGCGTTGTGGCCTAAACGTCGTGAGAATTATTTTATTGTTTTATTTTTATATTTTATATTATTTTATTATTTTCCTTCTACGTGACTTTACCGAAAGAACCAAGAAGAGGAGTCAGCCTGTCTGGGAACCAAGTGCACGTTGGGACACAGGTGGCATGGTAACAGCACCGTTTTGACAGTAGCAGCTCATCCGAACCCATCCAACGTGGGGCCAAATGTGCATTTAATCGACTTGGCTTCAGCTACGGTAAGCACGGAGTCGCTCTGAACATCAAACAAAAACCCGAGGATGGGAAATTCTCAAAACTGGAATCTTATGAACGCGCGCGGTACCACGAGCGTGTGTGGTAAACACACGGATCAGTGTCACGGATCGGGGTCACGGATCGAGGTGTCACGGATCGGGGTCACGGATCAGTGTCACGGATCGGGGTGTCACAGATCGGGGTCACGGATCAGTGTCACGGATCGGGGTCACGGATCGAGGTGTCACGGATCGAGGTGTCACGGATCAGAGTGTCACGGATCAGTGTCACGGATCAGTGTCACAGATAGGAGTGTCACGGATCAGTGTCACGGATCGAGATGTCACGGATCAGGGTCACAGATCGGGGTGTCACCGCGACCCAAACCGTTGACGCCCCCACTACTTTCTCTCTTCGACCAAAGCTCACAGCGGCTACTGCTGCTGCTGCGTCGACATGAGACAATCTTGAAGACCTATACTGGCAGTCTCCCCCCATCATCATCTCCCAATGCCCCTGTCTTGGAAACCAGCCCTCCCTGTCCACCGTCCCACACACACCTATTACTGGAAATCCGTAGCAAAGCTGCTTTACGGCTCATGGGATTCCTCCAGTATGAATAAATATTCTGATTCTGATGTTCCTACGTTCCTCGACGAGTGCTAAGGATCCAGGTGGTGAACTTTCACTGACCGGTCACCCACGATGACCGCTCACCGCAGCGTTCGCTACGTAACATCGCAAGTTCAACCTTGTCACTTTAGCCACGATTGAAATAAGATAGTTATTACACAACTTAAAAAAGGTACACTTATCAACCGTTACGACCAATACTGTGCACAGTGTTCAATGTAGCTCCCAAGGTATTTTACGGCTGCACCGCGTTTCACGCCGCATGCTGGAGCGAAACGTCGGGCACGCCGCGCAGAAAGCAACACGCGCAACGACCCGGAAAACCGCATCGGAGAACTCCGCAGCGGCAGCAGCAGCAGCAGCAAAACCACGAAAAACTCACGCGGTCAAATTATATTCACGTCCCGAACAATTCAACAAAACGTCGCGACGAACCCAACAGACATCTGTTTTCATCTAGCGTTGTTGAGGAGCGGTGGTGCAGCGGTTAGCACATTGCGCTACGAAGCCGGCGGCCCGAGTTCCGATTTCTGCGCACGGGCAACCCCAGTGACGATTACCTGAACCGGTCCCGGGCCTCCCCTAGGTACCTGGTGCGGTGTGTAAACATTGTCGCTGGGGAGACAAAGGCGGCCGGGCGTGGTGCTTTGCACCAATCCCCTCGTGTGCTGTTCCGGCCTTTATAGGTGCTTGCTAACAGCACTTGCCCCGGCAGTAGTAGCACAAGTAGCTACGTATGCTACGGACCCCGCACTTTCAAGGGCCCCGCGCTAAATGCTTTCAAGCTATCAATTCCGGTTCAGCGATTCCGCACTTGCTCTATTACTATAGTACTATACCGCCTTCAACTTTTACGAACGACTGGGTGTTTAAGGTTAGCGATTTGTCGTATTATCTGGCTGTATAGCAAGTGAAAAAATACAATTACTTTACTGTGCAAGTAAAAATTTTGTCTTTTAATATTTACGTGTCGTTTTAATTTTGGGCCCCTTTATAACATCATGCAACAGGCCCCGCACTAGCGTCATCCGGCACTGGCCATCACGGCGCCATCAAGGACTCTCTTATGTACGTGTGTACGTTGAACTTCTTTCGCATCGTACGTAGCCAGCCATGCTAATGGGAGGTGAGTGTGAAGGACAACAAACTGGGTCTCTGTGAGTCTATGGGTCTCTGTGTAAGTCTATGGGTCTCTGTGTGAGTCTATGGGTCTCTGTGTGAGTCTATGGGTTTCTGTGTGAGTCTATGGGTCTTTGTGTGAGTCTATGAGTCTCTGTGTGAGTCTGTGGGTCTCTGTGTGAGTCTATGGGTCTCTGTGTGAGTCTATGGGTCTCTGTGTGAGTGTCTATGGGTTTCTGTGTGAGTCTATGGGTCTCTGTGCAAGTCTATGGGTCTCTGTGTGAGTCAGTGGGTCTCTGTGCGAGTCTGTGTGTATATTTAACTTCTTTCGCACCGTACGTAGCCCGCCGTGCTCATCGGAGGTGTGGCTTTCGTGAAAGCGTATTCCAGTAGAACACACTTAACGCACTGGCCCGCAAGATAAACACGCGCCTGCTAACCGCCTGTGTCTAATGGGGGATGTTGAAGCAGCTGCATCGTTTCGCCCGCGGTGCTGCGATGAGATTACTTGAGATTGATTCGTCTGCTATACGTGTACACGTGACGATAAGCCATTTTCGCCGAGGCTATCATTTGTGGCCAGGTCGCTTCTGAGAAAGAGCTACACAGCTGAGTGGACTTTAGCTGGTAAAATAAGTGTTTAGTTTTTATTTGTAGAGATTTTTTGTGATTTGTTTTACCTTTCCCATAGTTTTGCAACTCCTATCGCGTTTTTGTGTTGTTCTGATCCGCCCCGACTGGACATCTGTGAAAAAGCGCTTTATAGCTCTTCGGATTTCTCCAGTATGAACAAACATTCCGATTCCGAAGTTTCTAAACCCTGCATACAAGGTAAAGGTGCAGCCCTGCAACGGCTTGCTGGGGGAAGGTCCTCCCAACTCTATAGCTCTGTAGAAAGTGGGAGCTTGGCCTACTCTTCCACGCCGGCCAGACGTGGTGGCAGCAGCCGCACTTTACCGCCACCATATCCGCAACCTGTCGTCGGGGTGACCGTGGCGTACACGTTTAGATTATTAATCACCGATTGTTCATGCTATCCTCGACGGCCGAAGGGCTGGCGACAACGAATTTATCCATGCGGCGATTATTATTATACATTTTTTTCTCCAGATTATCCGCAAAATGTTCACGGGTAAGGAGGAGATCATCGGCGAATTCACCACGGGAAAAAACAGGAGCCCTGCATTTGTAGAATTTTGCAACAACAACAAAAAAATCTCCCGAAATCCGTGAAGCCGATATCCTGCAATTATTCCAGCATCTGCAAGGCCGCACCTCCGATTAGCGATTAGCGCGGTCGGTTGGCGACGAACGGTGCGGAAGGTCAACATACGTACAAACTAACCCCTCTCAACCTTCATTGTGCCATATCTGCAGCCAAACAAGTGAACCCGTGCACTCCGGTAGCCTTACCAGCAGGGTTCAGTGTTTTACCACCGTTATGGCCACTTATACTGAGGCAGTTGCTTTCCCCATTTCTATTCAGTGTTCTCAGACTCAAGACTTTCTTTCTAAACTCAAAACAATTTTTTTTTCTACTTCACCAGGTTAAGGCCCCCACTGAGTTGTGTAGCCGCTTTTTTCAGAAGTGACCTGGAAATCACAAATGATAGCTCAACGAAGTGGCTTATCGCGTGCAAATTTACAGCGGCCAAATACTACAGAGGCACGTGATGTTGATTCTAAATGTGGGGAGGGGGGCGGGAAAGCGGAGGACCCGGAGAAAAAAAATCCACGCGACCACGGGGAGAGCATGCGAACTCCAAATATACAGCAGGCGGCAGGGCCGGGATCGAACCCACGACCTCCTGTATACCAGGCGAAGAGGTCAACATCTCTTAGCCACCGTGATGATGAGAGAGATACACGCAAACTCCAAATATGCAGCAGGCGTCAGGGTCGCGATCGAACCCACGACCTCCTGTATACCAGGCGAGGAGGTCAACATCTCACCACCACGGCACCCCGGTCCTTATTACTTTCCTTTCTGGAATCCATTCTCGATATGTGTCCAAACCATCGCAAACGTATCATCTTACATTGTCACCAACACTCATTAATTTTCGGCCCAGTTGTTTTGACCAGTTTTAAAAATAGATTATATGTGTGTGTGTGTGAAGCTACGGTACATAGAGATTGCGTGAAATACTGACAGCATTTCCCAGTAAACGTGCAAACGTCGGGCCAACGTTGGCACTCGGTCGCATGGTTTGGTGCAACGTCGCCTACTTGTTAATCGGGGGGGGGGGAATTGCACAAAACCTCTCCCCCTCCCACCCCACCCCAACTCCAAATCCTTTTAACAATTATTTTATCGCTTGGCACTGGTCAATAATATATCTCGCTTATCAGAGGCTAAAGAGAGCGCACTTTGTTAAATATTGGCACAGAGAAAACGTGATGTGCTTTTTTTTTCGCTCAACGAATGGCTCCTGAGAGCCGAGCAGGTTCAGCGAACGACTCAAGAGGGCGGCGCGGCGGAGGAGGAGGAGCCACGGAGAGGCGGCAGCGACGCGGTGAGCCAGCGCCAACATTTCAAGCCGCTCCAAGCTCTGCAGCCCTCTATGCGGGGTGCTTAAAAAAAATGTGAACACTTCACGTTGACAATGCTGGCGAACAAGTGGGAGACCCTTTAACTTTTTTAAGCCATTAACATCACATTTGTTATCACGATGCAGTGTATTATCCATTCTTTTTTCATTAAAAACGATAGCCCCATAAAAGTGTTAACATTTTTTTTACGCAACCTGTACATTGAGTTGCCAATCGACGAGCGCTTCCGCGTGGGAGGAAACCGGAGCACCCGGGAGTAAACCCACACTCGTGCGAGGGGGAAACCCTCTATCCCGTACGGATGGAACAGGTGGAGTCCACAATCGCAGTACCGCCGCCTCCTGGCGAGTCAAGACATGACACCTCATCGACGCACTTGTGCGATCCGCCAACCCTCGCTGCCTCCGCTGTGTGCTGGATTACGTGCCACGTGCATAGCCACCACTATTGAGCCTTCACCATCATCACCACCACCACCGCCGCCGTCGTCGGCCGTGATCAATCCACTGCTGAATGAAGGCCTCGCCAAGCCATCGCCATTCCCTCGCAGTTCGAGCGACGATCGAAATTCCAAATTCCCAGCCCGGGGCGCCGACCCTTGCCGTGGGACGACCCGCTTCTCCACCCATCGATGAGGATTATTTAGCCGCTCCACTCTGGCTCGTGAACGCTCCTCCGGTGGGAGTGACTTGACTCCAGGTCGCACGTTGAGCCCGCGCGATCTTTGCTCGAGACACAAAATCGACGTTTTCTTTAGCTTTTAAAAAAAAAAAGAAAAACGTCCCGACACGATTCGTAGCGTTAGGCACCCACGGTACTTTTGCATCGCAAATCCACCGCCCATACTTTGCCACGTGTGCCCCGTGCACTGGCGGGGAGAGATGGAGGCAAGGAGTGTAAATGTGGGAGCGTACGAGTACAGTACAGCAACGTGTTCGTTGTTGTTTGATGCCGCGCTGCCCACGATGCTCTGCCGTGCGTGGCGGTCACCCCGCACCGAGCGCTCACCAGGCCCAAGCCTGCTTAGCTCGCGGGATCTGTCGAGACCGGGGGGGCGCATTGCGGGCGGCTTGGCCAAAGGCCAATTTAAAATAACGAATGTAAATTGTGAAAAGTAAAAATTGTCAAAATCCATTGTAATATTTCACATCCGAAGTTTCAATTTAGAAGAAGAAAAAAAACCCTCTCGCGAATTAGCCGACGCGTTTACCCACCGCCGGCGGTCTCTCGTCTGGCTTCTGCGCTCCGCTCGCTACGGTATTGTCACAGGGGGAAGCACGTGGGTCGGGTCGCCATCTGTCCCGGTATGCCTTAAAATAACTTACATGGCGCTTTATCCAAGGCCCTTTACAAAGAATTACCAGTGGTGTGACGTATGAATGTGACGGTGGAGATGAGGTGTGAATGAAATAGATGAGAGGAAGCAACGGGGGGGAGGGAGGGGGGCAAATCCGTGATGATGCATGAATTCGGTGAAAGCGAAATTAATGACAGCAAATGATGACGAATGGATTGCATTCATGAATGGGGTGAATGAGTGAAAGCCGCGTCATGATAATATGAAGAGGAAACAGTGACGGCGGTGGTTATGAGGGGGGAGATGAAGGGGTCGTGGGGTGAGCAAGGGAACAAGTGGGTTGTGAGTGAGGAGCGGAAGCTTTGTGAGCGAAGGCGACCGCTTATCGTGGATGGGGAATCCTAGATTTGAAGCTTTCGTGACTGCAAGGATTTATACTCTTAGGTTTTTTCGGTAAAGTCACGTAGGTAAAAAATGAACCCGTAAAAACAAAGTTTTTCACTATAAATCCTTTATATGCGTGGCATCGGTTTTATTTCATTATTCATTTCTGTTTTTCTTGAGTAAGAGTTTCATTTTTATCACATTGGTATTTTAAATTAAATATGGAAAAAAAAAATCCTAAAAAGTGGAAAATTTGGGAATTTTTTTTCACGAAAATAAATTGTCACGCACAACGAGTCTGTGTGCAAAATGTCAGCTCGATTGGATCACGGCAAGTGGGTTAAAAATCGACCGAAAGATTTGCACGGTCGTTAGCGCGCAAGCAAGTGAACTTAATATATAGGATTTAAAAATGAAATTAAAATTAATGTATCTTGACGCAGCAAATCTGGCTGTGACGGTCCCACCTGATGACGGAGACTTGTGTTGCCTCCGAAAAGTCGTGATTTTTTATTTTATTTTTATTAATTATAATTTCATTTTTTACCTACATGGTGACTTTACCGAAAAAACTAAGAGTACGCGGATGGGGAAGTTTGTTCCGGTGAAGGGGGCGCCACGAGCAGAGAGAGCGAGCGACAGGGTGGATTGAGCGCGAGGAAGAAGTGGAGGATAGAAAGCTGCTGCCCTGGGAAATCTGAAAGGCTTCCGCAGAACATTAAAACATTTGTTTTTGCCATTTACACGAATTTACATCCCCCACCGCCCCCCCCCGCATTATTTGCGAACAGCGCGGATGTGCAAACGCGCCGCGCGATATTTTTTCCGTTAGGATCCAGAGGCGCGGGGACGCTTGAGCCAACTCCACGAGTGGGGGTGCTTACAACCGCCACGGTGTTTGTTCCGCAGGTCAGAGGTCAGAGGTCAGAGGCGGCAACCCACCACCAGCACGAGGTCACGGGGGCTGGGCAGGCCTTGCGCAGCGCGGCGGTCGACGCAACATTCCCTTCCTGGCTACGGAACGTACAACCAATCCCATCGATCTGGAGCAATCGCGAGGGTGGCCCCTTCTCCTACACCCTCATGACAAACACCGCCACGGTTGACTTTTACTTATCGGCAACGTTTGCCGAGTCGTTCAAAGAGTTGTGTTTGGGCGGGGGAGGGGGGGTTACACAATAGCCAAATCTCTCCTCGGGTTTGCCTCCCATATAGGGCAGAGACCATGAAATAAAATACAAAATATACATTTACCGATCTCATCATCATCATAATAACACATAGGATTGCACCTTGACGGGGTTATTCCAATCTGAACGACGTCGATTCAAAAGACGCCCTTCTCCAGGACTTCACGGCGGCGCCCATTCGTCATCTTGGTCGTCATCAATCAGCCATGGAGAACCTCCCCGACAGCCAATCAGACGCCGCCAACTCTCGCGACCCCCGTGATGTCACGGGCCGCGGGGAAACGGCGCAGTCGACCCCACGTGTCCGACGGATCCGGACAGCCCTGCGGCTGTCTAAGCAGCGATAACCCTTACGTTATATATATTTATATATATACTAACACACACGCAACGCGCCACGTTAATTGCGAAAGTCAACCCCAAAACCATCGCAACTTTTCAAAGTCGCCGCCTTGTGACGATCACAGTTCATAGCAGCAGCAGCAGCAGACGCGGCAGTAGCAGTAGCAGCACTGGCAGTAGTCGGGACGCATTCATTTTTAAAACCGTGGCGAGACAAAGAGATCAACGGCATACACATTCCATGCTTTAAAGCCGACGGGATTCTCCCCTGCTGTTTTTTTCCTGCGGTGCCGTGCGGCGAACCGGGCGCGTGCCACGTGACCTCGCGAAGGCCGGTCACGTGACCGCTCGTCCGTGCCCCTCGTCCCCGGGACACACTCTCCCTCTCGCCTCTCTCTCTTCGGCGAAAGCCAAGCGCAGGCCGGAACTCCGTCCCGCGTCTCCACGCGCACAAACAGAAATATATTTTCAGTCCCAACGGCCCATCGCCTCCGCAAACTGACATTATCCAGCGGCGGTTGTTTCGAGCGTAAAACTCTGCACTGGTTTCCGGCCCTTCTTGGGTCTCATCAGCAGGGCGTGGGCTTGTCGAACGAATGCTGCCGGGTGATCGGGCTTTGTTTGGCGAGAACAAATCGTGGTCATCTCGCCGGCACCCCAACTCAATATTTGCCTCTTGCCCGCAGCCTCTCTCACCTCCATCTCCGCATGGCGACCTCTGCATCTCGAACCTACAGCTCTGCCGTGCCTCCATCTCTCATCCATGTCCACCGTGCAGCTTCGCCTCGATATTTACGCCACGGCGAGGCAATGCCATTCTCGACCAGTGGCGGAGGGAGCGGTGACGGTGAAGGCCCCATCTGGGTGGGCCACGCCGAGACCCTCCGTTCGTCGCCCCCACGCGTCCGGCCCGCCGGGCGCCGGCTCGGACATCGCGGCTTCAGGCCGACGGCACCGCGTTGCCTTGCGGCGGCTGCTGAGCCGCGGGCGGAGCGGCGCCACCGCCGTTGCCGCCGTTCTGGCCGTCGCCGGCGGCAACGGCTGGCGGTGGGGTGGAGTCGGGGAGCTGGCTCAGCAGCTCCTGCAGCTGCTCGGGATTGGCGAGGCCGCGCAGCGCCTGGTTCTCCTGCTCCAGATGGCTGTTCTTGTCCACGAGCTCCTTGATCTGCTCGCGGAGGATCTCCACCTCCTCGCGCACCGCGAACATCAGGTGCGACTTCACCAGGTCCTGCCGGCACACGGTGGGGAGGGGAGGGGAGGGGGAGGATGTGACGTCGGCTGGAGAGGCAGAATCTCGCCACCGCCTGGGTGGCCGGCGGAGGGGAGATGTAAACAAATGATGCCTGTGATGGTTTGGACAGATCGAGGATGGATACCGGAAAGAATAGCGCACGTGGTAATGCCGCAGTGGCGAGGAGATGTTAACTACCTCGCCCAGTATACAGGAGGTCGTGGGTTCGATTCCGACCCCAATGCCTGGTGGCGTGGATTTTTCTTCGGGTCCTCCGATTTTTCCCCTCCACATTAAGAATCAATGTGCCCCTATAGCATTTGGCTGCTGTAAATTTCCACACGATGATAATTTTTGATGGCCAGGTCGCTTCTGAAAAAATATCTATGTAGCTCAGTGGGCATTACCTGCCAAAATGTAAAAAAAAATATATATAGTTTTACAGTTTTTGTAGGCGGTTGTGGTGCTTCGGGTTGTTCCGCATCGGCGCGTTATTTTTTGCCGCGACATTTCCCTCTCAGTTTTGCATTCTTTCGCGCGAATCTCATTACGGTCGAATTGTGTGCGTTTGCCTCGGCGAGTCACAGAGTTCCACTTACCATCGCTTGCTCGATCTTGTTGTCAATAGCGACCATGCTGGCTCCGGGGGAGCTGAAACACACGGGGAAGAGAAGAAAATAAATAAACGGTCACCTGAGCGACGTGAATATCTGGGCGTTGACGCGGATATGTGGGCTTCGATGTGGATACCTGGGCGATGATGTGGCGATGATGTGGATATCTGGGGTTTGATGTAGTTATCTGGGTGATGATGTGGTTATCTTGGCGATGATGTAGACATCTGAGCGATGATGTGGATACGTGGACGATACGGATATCCGGACGATGCGGATAAGGTGATGTTCATTAGTTGACAGTCAAACGGTCATTTCTGTATGAATGTTTGTATGTATGTATGGATGTATGTATGAATGTATGCATGTTTGTATGAATGTATGTATGATTGTATGTATGAATGTGTGTATGTACTGTATGAATGTACGTTGTATGTATGTATGAATGTATTATTGTATGAATGTACAGTATGTATATATGAATGTATGTATTCTTGTATGTATGAATGTATGTATGTATGGGGGGGAAGGACAGCAAACTGAACACACACAGCGCAGTTTTTGATTCTCAGAGATGGAATTTAGACCATTTTTAAGTGCAGCGCAAAATGTACTGCGATGGGTTTTTGTTGTTGTTGTTGTCGGGCAGTCAGTGTTGACAACTCACTGGAGTTGAGAACCCGCTTTAATCTCAACTCGGTCTGCGTGAGTCTACGGGACTCTGGGTGAGTTTATGGGTCTACGTGATTCACTTGTGGCCAGGCTTGAGACCGTCAAATCACTAGAACCCGGTTTAATCACAAGCAGCTGCCTGGATTAAAGTTTCAAGTTTTTAAGTTTCAAGTTTCATTTATTAGGCATCGCCCTGTGAGCCATACGGCTCTTAAGTGGGGTGCAACCCAGGATGGACCCCCCCCAGCAAGGCTGTGTCGCAGTCGATAGTCCGATTCACAGTGGACCTCAAAAGACCCTGTGAGATTATCCCTAGAGTAAAGTAGGCCACAAGCGCTGCAGCCAGGGTCTGAATTTGACAAATTTGATCGATGACTCGCAAAGTTGCTTAATTGGGAAAAGCCACGAGGCAAATTTTGCTCCGACGGATAGAAAAATTTCGATTTTAAACTTTCGTGACTGCAGGGATTCACATTCTTGGCTCTTTCGGTAAAGTCACGTAGACAAATGGTCACTTTAGCTGGGTTGCCACCTCTGATTAGCGCAATTGGCTACGTACGGTGCGAACGAAGTTCAAAGTACGTACAGGTCCTCATGCTGCTGGCCCGCAAAGTGCGTGTTTGTGTGCGTGCGTGCGTGCGCTTTATAGCTTTGGATAACCTTCGAATGGATACGTTCACCACACTTTGACCAGAGTGCTCAGCGCGGGACTTTGTTCTCGGCCAAGGAAGCCAACTTCGCGACAGTGTCAAAGCCGAGTCCCGTAGAGTCATTCAACCGTTCCCAACACAAGCCGGGGGGGGGGGGAGGAATGCGGAATTGAGGCTTCGTCTCCAAGGCCACACAATGCCACGAAAAAATTCCACGGAACGCAAGAAATAGATTGCTCAGAAAAGGAGAGCCGTCGTATTTTTAAGGCAAAAGCTAAAGTGTCGATTTAAAGCTTTCGTGACTGCAGGGATTCATATTCTGGGTTCTTTCGGTAAAGTCACGTAGAAGGGAAATAATAAAATAATAAACATAAACCAATAAAATGTTATTGTTTTTTATGTAACAATAAAATGTAATTGTTTTTTTTTTTCCCTTCTACGTGACTTTACCGAAAGAACCAAGAATATAAAAGCTAAAATGTCGCAAATATTGTTCAATTACAGCACGGGCTGGATACACGTCACTGCTTGCATAAGCACGGTTCTGAAACGGATGAACTTGCGTCGGTTGCGTAACAAAACGTCTCGCAGCCCCCCCCCCTCCCCCGGCCCACCGCCCCGCCCCCATCATCGGCAGCTGTACCCGTGTGGCACAAGGTGACTGAACGCCTGGCCCGGCGATGGGCATGCGTCTGCCAGGAGGGTCGAGAGATGCTGTTGCCCACAATTAAAGTCGCGTGTGAGATTCCGCTCATTAATCAACTTGGGCACATTCTAAAAGAGAATGACGCCTCGGGTACACGCCAGAGCTGAACCCTCTGCGCGCGGCGCCATAATCACCGGCCATCATCTCTCCACTGCTGGATGAAGGCCTCCCCCCCACCTCCCCTCCCCCCCCCCCCCCGGACGTTCTCTCAGATCGCCGCTCGGAACGGCAATCAGGTAGGCGGCAGGGGTCACGTGACCAGGTCGCGGAACGCTCGTGGGGTAAAGAGTGGGAACTTTCCACGTCTCGCAAGACCTTTTCGGCCAGCGCGGAAGAGTAGGCCAAAAACACCCGACTTTGGGTGAACACAGAGGTCGCAACCGGGTACCCGAGACCCATATCCTTCCCGATACCCGGCTAGGTACGGGTACGGGTACCCGTTTGCGACCCTGGTGCGGCCGGGTACGGGTACGGGTAGGCCGTGAGTCACTGGTGAGTCACCGTTTGTCACTCATTTTGGGTAGGGTACGGGTACGGGTAGGGAACGGGTAGGGAACGGCTACCCGTACCCGGCTGGGTGCGGGTACCCACTTGCGACCCTGGTGCGACCGGGTACGGGTAAGGAAACAAAACCCGTTTGCGACCTCTGGGTGAACACCAGCGCGGGTTCAGAGCAGGGAGCGCGTGAAACATTTTACCGAGGGCAGCCGAAGTGAAATATAAATGGTCCGGGAGAGTTTGCGGAGGGGCTTTGGATTTGGTTTGTCGACGTTAATGAAGCGGACACCGCCGTGGAGCGATGGTTCAACAACACGCTCCACTTGCAATCCAGAGGTCACCGCTCCGATTTGATCTCCCGCGCCCCCTCTCCCCATCACCGCCCCTCTCCCCAGCCTGACCGCCTCCGTACACGCCACGGTTACTCCGACGACTGTGGGGGGTAAAGTGCGGGCGCTGCCACCTCGTCCGCCCACTTTCCGAGAGCTGTCGAGTTGTGGGGGCCCTTCCGCCAGCAGTGGCGTTTCGCAGGCAATTGCAGGGGCTGCGCCTTTTGCCTTAAAATTCGCGCTCGTGTGCCACCCCCCCCTCCACCCCACCGCCTCTCCGCCACGCCAAGCAAAGGTGGCACCAGAGGAGGCTTCGGTGTGCGGGGCATCGCGCGGGTTGTGACACCGCCGCACGAATGTTGTCCGACACCTCGCTATCATTTCTGAAGCCACGTCGGGGGTATTGACCACACCCCGATGCCAAGCGACGTTTCAGCTCTCGAGTTTCGACATCGAACGGAGAGCTCCGGCTTTGCTGCAAATGGCCAAACAAGAACCCGTTTATTCGTCTTCCACTCCCCCGCCCGTTGTACCGCTACGTGCGTTCCTGAAGCAGGAGCTGCCGGCACGTGGGGCGAAACGTCGGACACTGCGCCAAACAACGCACCAAGTGGCACGACCCCAAACCGCGACGGAGAACCACTTAGCAGCACAACCGGGGGTTGTGGGAAAACCACCGGCGGTGTTCTTCTCGCGATTGAAGTTGACGCTCGACTACGATCGCGCAAACATGACGCCAGATGGCGTCACGTTGCCCTCCTCCGCCGCGACGCGGGCGAATGGATGGAGCTTGCCGGCATGCTTCGTTGAACAGCAGACCGGGAAGTTGCCAATTCTCTTCGCGATGCTTTGCCGTTATCAATTCCAAAATTGTGACCGCGTCACCGGCACGCAAACGGCCCAAACTCTTTCGCGACAAAGAAGGCCCCCTAAACATCTAAACAACGTGACGTGACGTGCGGCTGATACCCTTCCACAATTCCGGGTTTCGTGGTTTCCGCTTTCACCACTGAGAGGCTATACCCCCCCGCCCCCCGTCTTTTTCACAACCCTGTCTCCCGCGCCCCCCTCCCCCCAAATCCGACCCAGCTCATTTCAGACTCTGTATAGGAGGGGGAACCACCTGGCCTAGAACTCCTCCTCCTTTCCCTTTAAGGGGACGACTCTAGAATGTTCCATGCGCTAGGAGTGTACGATGCCCTCTGTTTCCATGAAGAGGGGGGCTCATCTTGATCCTTCCAAATCGACCACTGCAGTCTTTCTGGCTACGGCGTTAAGGGTCTGCGAGTGGGGCATGTCGACGTCTCGTTTGCCGTGCCAAGCCTTTACGCTATTAAATATTGAACAATACATTGCCCGCCATACGGCGGTCGTTACATTTCTTCTCGATGAAAGAAAAAAAATCGAAACGAGCGATGAAGTTCCCTCTGTCAAAAGAACAAGTACTGCAAATAAATATAAATAAACATTCACACGATAACACCATTTTCACACATTTCGCAGATTCCTCTACAGACATCACATGGCCACTATAAATTCCACACCAGGAATGACGTTTGCCTGCAACTCGCCCTCCCCAACTATCCGCGGTCCAAACGCCTGAATATAAATATAATCCTCGGCTCACCATCGCCACCATCGTCGTCGTCGTCAAATCAGTCGTGATCCATCCACTGCCGGATGAAGGCCTCCTCCCAATTCCACTCACGGACGAAGGCCTTCCCACACCGTCAGTCGTGGGTGCCGTTTGACCATACTTCCCCACACTGGTCAAGTATTGGCTGGTGAATCACACCACGGGATGTTAGCCATGTCAGCAATTCGACTCAGACGGCCAGGCTCAAAGCGCATTGCGCTGACCGCTGTCCCACCGTTCCAACCCTTTTGGCAGCTCATTATTTACAGCCTTGCGAAGGCTTCCCCCCCCCCCCGTCCCGCCCCCCCCAGACCGTGACGGCCACGGCGCTTGCTTGCCCATACTTCGCCACTCCGGCCAAGTGCCGCGTTCCTCTAGCGCCGTGCTCTTCTCTCATCTCGGGGCCCACGCCGGCGGTGCGCGCGAGGGCCGCCACGCATTTCAAGCCATTGGGGTTTGACATCGGCACGACGGCGATGGGAAGCATCGGGGGCCGTAACGGGGCCGCCACGAGGCAGCCCAGTGGCCCGCGGGCCTCGCAACGAAGAACACTGATCTAACGGGACGGGGGGGGGGGGGCGAGGGGGGGGGTACGTCACGACCGCCGCTGACGCGAGCCGTGGCAGGGAATCGAACTCGGGAGTCGCCGCCGGGGTTCAAAGTGCATCGGCGGCCGGCAGCCCGAATCACCGAGCGGCCCGCCCGGCCGCTCCACGCCATCGCGCGGAGGTTTTGCTCGGGGGCCCAAAATAGCAACACAGACAGGGGGAGGAGGAGGAAACATGCAGCCGCAAATTACCCCGAGTGACGGGCGGAGGTGGACAGATACAAAAGCGACGCAACCCCCGCCGCGCGGAGAGAAACAGTAGAGTGCGGCACAATGCAGCGGTGCAGTACGGTTGTGTACCGTCAACTGTTCTGGAGCTGCGTATATGTTCACACCGAATGTGTACGTGGCACGCGACCGCCCCGTGTGCTCTCGGGTTGCCAACTCTGGACTGCTGGAGCTATTCCGGGGAGATTTTTTTTTCGTTGGTTGTCGTTCTTCCTATTATGATTATGAATTGATTTTCTTTAAATATCCAGTCGTCGTCACACTCTCACCGATTTGCTTTCGATGGTAACCACCGAGGAACCGGATCGATGCGATTGCCAATTCCGGGCTTGGCAACCCTCCCTGCGCTCCCCCCCGCCCGCCGCATCTCCACGTTGCCACACAGCCGATGACACCTGCTTAGCTTACCCGACCAGACCTCCTGAAGGGTAACACGTTACACGCAACGCCCTCTCTTTCCCCAAACCTGCTGACCGCTCCTCTCCCCTGCTCCGCAGGAGCGCGCTGATTTATTCGACCATGCTTCACCGCGCCCGGTGGGCTCAGAAGGCGGCGGGGGGAAGATTAGCACAGGCGCGCGGGAGCGCAGAAAGTACTGCACAACAGTCGATTTTTTGCTTTTCGCTTAGCGTCCTCCTGCCGCCCATCCAGGCGGTGCCGTGACGGCATGTGCGATTGACGGAGCTCGTGTGAACGTTGTTCTCCGAAACACAACGCCACCGCTGTGCCCTTACGATGCAATCTCCCCGGGCACATCTCTCTACACGCCCAGCGACCATGCCGACGTTGGCGCCCCGACGTTGGGCCGACGTTGCACGTTTACGGAGGGACGGGGGGGGGCAGGGGTGGAGGGGGGCACCTCCTGCTCCTTCAACTCGATGGAGACGATCGTTTTGCGGAGGAACGATTCCGTCTTGGTTTTCGAAAAGCAATAAAAAAAATTACAAAACTTTTTTTATTTTTTTACCGGAATAGCTGTGTGTAGCTCTTGTTCAGAAACGACCTGGCCGTCTCTAAAACGACAGCCCGACGAGGTGGATTTTTCGCGGCCGAATACTCCAAACGCGTGTTTATAAATGTGGAGGGCAAAACCGGAGGACACGGAGAGAAATCCACGCGACCACGGGGAGAGCGAATACGCAAACCCCAACCATACAGCAGGCGTCAGGGTCGGGATCGAACTCACGACCTCCTCTATACCAGGCGAGGTAGTTAACATCTCTTAGCCACCGTGATGATGATGATGAGAGAGACAGAGACACGCAAACCGCAACCATACAGCAGGCGTCAGGGTCGGGATCGAACTCACGACCTCCTCTATACCAGGCGAGGTAGTTAACATCTCTTAGCCACCGTGATGATGATGAGAGAGACAGAGACATGCAAACCGCAACCATACAGCAGGCGTCAGGGTCGGGATCGAACTCACGACCTCCTGTATACCAGGCGAGGTAGTTAACATCTCGCCAGAGCTGTCCTGGCTCCCGTTCCCTGTGAAACTGTAATCCAATAACGTTCTCCACGCCTTGCAGATTTGACAACACGCAAAGCTGCTCACAACCAGCAGAGCAAGGCACGACCGCCACCCCACATGCCTCTCACGCGTGTCGCGCGACCACGACATTTGCTCGTATGGATTGTTCTCAGCCTTGCCTGGACCACCAACTCAAGAGATCTAACGATGCGCGCAGGTGTGCCGCTGCTGCTGCCGCCCGCAAACGGCAGGAAGGCACGGCTCCCATGCCATATGCCCCGCGCGTGTGTCACGTGACCACCGCATCGTACGCCGCACGTAACGATGCCCTCAGCCTCGTCTAGACCGCCGGCTCGGCAGGGCCGAGTGCGCGTGGCCGTGCCGCCATGGTCATCGTGGTCAAGACCACTGCAGTCTTTCTGGCTACGGCGTTAAGGGTCTGCGAGTGGGGCATGTCGACGTCTCGTTTGCCGTGCCAAGCCTTTACGCTATTAAATATTGAACAATACATTGCCCGCCATACGGCGGTCGTTACATTTCTTCTCGATGAAAGAAAAAAAATCGAAACGAGCGATGAAGTTCCCTCTGTCAAAAGAACAAGTACTGCAAATAAATATAAATAAACATTCACACGATAACACCATTTTCACACATTTCGCAGATTCCTCTACAGACATCACATGGCCACTATAAATTCCACACCAGGAATGACGTTTGCCTGCAACTCGCCCTCCCCAACTATCCGCGGTCCAAACGCCTGAATATAAATATAATCCTCGGCTCACCATCGCCACCATCGTCGTCGTCGTCAAATCAGTCGTGATCCATCCACTGCCGGATGAAGGCCTCCTCCCAATTCCACTCACGGACGAAGGCCTTCCCACACCGTCAGTCGTGGGTGCCGTTTGACCATACTTCCCCACACTGGTCAAGTATTGGCTGGTGAATCACACCACGGGATGTTAGCCATGTCAGCAATTCGACTCAGACGGCCAGGCTCAAAGCGCATTGCGCTGACCGCTGTCCCACCGTTCCAACCCTTTTGGCAGCTCATTATTTACAGCCTTGCGAAGGCTTCCCCCCCCCCCGTCCCGCCCCCCCCAGACCGTGACGGCCACGGCGCTTGCTTGCCCATACTTCGCCACTCCGGCCAAGTGCCGCGTTCCTCTAGCGCCGTGCTCTTCTCTCATCTCGGGGCCCACGCCGGCGGTGCGCGCGAGGGCCGCCACGCATTTCAAGCCATTGGGGTTTGACATCGGCACGACGGCGATGGGAAGCATCGGGGGCCGTAACGGGGCCGCCACGGGGCAGCCCAGTGGCCCGCGGGCCTCGCAACGAAGAACACTGATCTAACGGGACGGGGGGGGGGGGGCGAGGGGGGGGGTACGTCACGACCGCCGCTGACGCGAGCCGTGGCAGGGAATCGAACTCGGGAGTCGCCGCCGGGGTTCAAAGTGCATCGGCGGCCGGCAGCCCGAATCACCGAGCGGCCCGCCCGGCCGCTCCACGCCATCGCGCGGAGGTTTTGCTCGGGGGCCCAAAATAGCAACACAGACAGGGGGAGGAGGAGGAAACATGCAGCCGCAAATTACCCCGAGTGACGGGCGGAGGTGGACAGATACAAAAGCGACGCAACCCCCGCCGCGCGGAGAGAAACAGTAGAGTGCGGCACAATGCAGCGGTGCAGTACGGTTGTGTACCATCAACTGTTCTGGAGCTGCGTATATGTTCACACCGAATGTGTACGTGGCACGCGACCGCCCCGTGTGCTCTCGGGTTGCCAACTCTGGACTGCTGGAGCTATTCCGGGGAGATTTTTTTTTCGTTGGTTGTCGTTCTTCCTATTATGATTATGAATTGATTTTCTTTAAATATCCAGTCGTCGTCGTCGTCACACTCTCACCGATTTGCTTTCGATGGTAACCACCGAGGAACCGGATCGATGCGATTGCCAATTCCGGGCTTGGCAACCCTCCCTGCGCTCCCCCCCGCCCGCCGCATCTCCACGTTGCCACACAGCCGATGACACCTGCTTAGCTTACCCGACCAGACCTCCTGAAGGGTAACACGTTACACGCAACGCCCTCTCTTTCCCCAAACCTGCTGACCGCTCCTCTCCCCTGCTCCGCAGGAGCGCGCTGATTTATTCGACCATGCTTCACCGCGCCCGGTGGGCTCAGAAGGCGGCGGGGGGAAGATTAGCACAGGCGCGCGGGAGCGCAGAAAGTACTGCACAACAGTCGATTTTTTGCTTTTCGCTTAGCGTCCTCCTGCCGCCCATCCAGGCGGTGCCGTGACGGCATGTGCAATTGACGGAGCTCGTGTGAACGTTGTTCTCCGAAACACAACGCCACCGCTGTGCCCTTACGATGCAATCTCCCCGGGCACATCTCTCTACACGCCCAGCGACCATGCCGACGTTGGCGCCCCGACGTTGGGCCGACGTTGCACGTTTACGGAGGGACGGGGGGGGGCAGGGGTGGAGGGGGGCACCTCCTGCTCCTTCAACTCGATGGAGACGATCGTTTTGCGGAGGAACGATTCCGTCTTGGTTTTCGAAAAGCAATAAAAAAAATTACAAAACTTTTTTTATTTTTTTACCGGAATAGCTGTGTGTAGCTCTTGTTCAGAAACGACCTGGCCGTCTCTAAAACGACAGCCCGACGAGGTGGATTTTTCGCGGCCGAATACTCCAAACGCGTGTTTATAAATGTGGAGGGCAAAACCGGAGGACACGGAGAGAAATCCACGCGACCACGGGGAGAGCGAATACGCAAACCCCAACCATACAGCAGGCGTCAGGGTCGGGATCGAACTCACGACCTCCTCTATACCAGGCGAGGTAGTTAACATCTCTTAGCCACCGTGATGATGATGATGAGAGAGACAGAGACACGCAAACCGCAACCATACAGCAGGCGTCAGGGTCGGAATCGAACTCACGACCTCCTCTATACCAGGCGAGGTAGTTAACATCTCTTAGCCACCGTGATGATGATGAGAGAGACAGAGACATGCAAACCGCAACCATACAGCAGGCGTCAGGGTCGGGATCGAACTCACGACCTCCTGTATACCAGGCGAGGTAGTTAACATCTCGCCAGAGCTGTCCTGGCTCCCGTTCCCTGTGAAACTGTAATCCAATAACGTTCTCCACGCCTTGCAGATTTGACAACACGCAAAGCTGCTCACAACCAGCAGAGCAAGGCACGACCGCCACCCCACATGCCTCTCACGCGTGTCGCGCGACCACGACATTTGCTCGTATGGATTGTTCTCAGCCTTGCCTGGACCACCAACTCAAGAGATCTAACGATGCGCGCAGGTGTGCCGCTGCTGCTGCCGCCCGCAAACGGCAGGAAGGCACGGCTCCCATGCCATATGCCCCGCGCGTGTGTCACGTGACCACCGCATCGTACGCCGCACGTAACGATGCCCTCAGCCTCGTCTAGACCGCCGGCTCGGCAGGGCCGAGTGCGCGTGGCCGTGCCGCCATGGTCATCGTGGTCAAGGCCGCCGACTCTAAAGAGAGCCGGGGCGAGAGGATCCACGGGTGGCGACGTCAGCGGACGGGCCACGGCACATGACGGCAGCAGCAGCAGTCCTCGCCTCATCGGCGTTTAGCGTCCGCCCGCGGTGTGGTCGGCCAAAGGTCTGAGAACGTTCTAAAGTCCTCGCCCCCCCCCCCGCCCTTCGCTCCGAGGCATCTCGCGAAGCCGCTGTCCGACGTCGCTGCAACGTTACTCCTCCCGCTGCCCCCCAATCGACGCCATCTGTGCCACCGCGGTAAATGGTTGTTGTGCCTAAGCCAGAGGTCGCAAACGGGTTTTGATTCCATACCCGTACCCGTACCCGGCCGCACCAGGGTCGCAAATAGGTACCCATACCCGCACCCGGCCGGGTACGGGTAGCAGGGTATCGGGTAGGGTACGGGTATCGGGAACCCGGTTGCAACCTCTGACCTTAGCCTCGGGCAGCGGGGGGGGGGGCGATGGCAGTTAAGCCCAAATGATTAAAGTGAAATACAAAAATGTAGCCCGCTACTTTGTTGCCGTTGATGGCAACATTCGCAACGCCGCCGGTACATTTTTCAAAAGGTAAAAGGCGCGGCCCTGCAACTGCTCGCTCACCACACCGCTGGCGGAGGTTGCGGAGGTCCCCTCTAGCGCGTGGGGTATTTGGCCTACTCTTCCACCCTGGCCAGACAACTTGGAAGAGGCGGGAGTTCCCACACTTTACCCCACCTGCACGCGACCGACCGACCGACTTATTTGACGCCGCTGGTCCCTACCATGGTAAGTGACGCAGGTTTGCAGTTTTCAATTTGCAGGCAATTAATCCCGAGCTCCCGGGAGGTGGTAAACGCATTTCTCAACGGATTAACCGAGAAATGCTGGGAGCAAATTGTGAATAAGAAGAAAACAGAGCCTTTGTTGTGTAGACTGGTTGAAATGGGAGGTTCCAAGAGTTGTTAAGGTGCGGCTGATGTAAAAGTGCGGTTGCTGTAAATGGGACTGAGCCTTTGTTATGTAGAGGTGGTGCGGCTGAAACCGCACCGAACCTCGCAATGGCTCCTCCCACCCTCAACCAGTATATATACAAGGACTGTTTTCGTAGAATTTCTCTCACTTGATGCAGCTATCGTGCTGTGATGGTTCCACCTGAAGACGGGAGCTTGTGTTGCCTCCGAAACGTCGTGATTTTTATTTTATTTTGTTATTTTACTTTTATTAATTTTAATTTTTTACCTACGTGACTTTACCGAAAAAACCTAAGAATATGAATCCTTGCAGTCACGAAAGCTTCAAATCTAGAAGAATAAAAAACACAATGGAGGCATTCCCTACCGTCAAGGCCAGAGACACAGAGAGAGGCCTCTTCAACCTCCCAATGACAAACACCGAGAGGGCACGCGCCAGCGACAAGACGATTGGCAGATTATCCCGTAGCTTGTCTTTGTTAGCATGCGTAAGGGGAAACAAAAATAAAAAGTTAAAGGTGATATCGGGGAAGAAGAAGAAAAAATGTTTCGCTCACAACCGCTGCAAAATTACGAGCCATGGGTCAACTTTGGTTAGGTCAATGAAGCACCCAACACTGACGCAGGCTGGCGAGTCGTTAGTCCAACAATGGATTGACAGAGGGCTGTAAATCGCTTTCCGTATTCTCTCCATCATGAAACATGCTCTCAAAATTACGAGCCGTGGGTCAAGTTTGGTTAGGGCAATGAAGCATCCAACACTGACACAGGCTGGCGAGGTATTTGTCCAACAATGGATTGACAGAGGACTGTAAATCGCTTTCCGTATTCTCTCTATCATGAAACATGCTCTTTCCCCACCCCCCCCCCCCGTATTATGAAGCAAAGGTCGTGGTGGGGCATTTTATAATCCACGATAAATGTGTCGTTAAACCCGCCACCATCACCCAACGCAGATAATTAGTAAGGTTTGTGTCACGGAAACAAAACATGACAATTCGTTACTATCTGAAGCTTTCGTGACTGCAGGAATCCATTCTTTCGGTAAAGTCACGTAGGTAGACAAAATAACAGATCACGACGTTTCGATCGCAACACAAGCGGTCGTCATCAGGTGGGAAAATCACAGCAGGAAAACTGCCGAAACTGGCATCACTACGCAGCCGGCAAGGAACCAGGCAGCAGAGATCGCAATCGGGTACCCGATACCCGTACCCTACCCGATACCCGGCTACCCGTACCCGGCCGGGTATGGGTACCGCTTTGCGACCCTGGTGCGGCCGGGTACGGGTAGACCGTGAGTCACTGGTGAGTAACCGTTTGTCACTCATTTCCCAACGTCTTGTCTCTTCTCACAATTCAAGTTCCTAGAATCAACCCACCCGCGCCTGCAACATGGCTTCATCCCAGAGGTCGCAATCGGGTACCCGTACCCGTACCCTACCCGATACCCGGCTACCCGTACCCGGCCAGGTATCGGGTAGGGTACGGGTACCCGTTTGCGACCCTGGTGCGGCCGGGTACGGGTACGGGTAAGGAATCAAAACCCGTTTGCGACCTCTGCCAGACAAGTTCAATGTCCCGGGAAGACCGACAGATCTCCTGACAAGAGGGCGGCGATCCCTGGGAAAACCAGGACAGCGGGGAAACTTTAGCGGCAAACCACAACCCCAACAGCAGCCCCCCTTTGCACACACAGAACGCCCCGGCGCGCTCTCACACTACGCGACACCGATACAAAACGTTTCCGTGAACGTCAAAGCGGCATTGATACGACGGTCAATAAATAACACGGAAAACCTTAACGTGCCGTGTTTAACGTTAAACATTAATGTACGCCTTAAAGTGTCAAAATTAAGTGCACTTTGCTAATTAGGGTCGACGTGACGATATTACTGACGATAACAATTCCAAACGTTTTCAGCCCATTTTGTGAAAGCAAAACATGTCGGTCACCGGAGGTGGCTTGACCAAACTTCACCACGCTGGTCACCCAGGACAGGTTCAGATGTCACTCGCCACCAATGTCAGCCGTGGCCTGGGATTGAACTCACATAGTCTGTTGAACTTTTTCCCACTATACAAAGCCAAACGTGTCAATCGGAGGTGCGGGGAAGAACAACAGATTATGGGACTCTGTGTGAGTCTATGGGTCTCTGTGCGAGTCTATGGGTCTCTGCGTGAGACTACGGATCTCTGTGTGAGTCTATGGGACTCTGTGTGAGTCTATGGGTCTCTGTGTGAGTCTATGGGTCTCCGTGTGAGTCTATGGGTCTCTGTGTGAGTCTATGGGTCTCTGCGTGAGACTACGGATCTCTGTGTGAGTCTATGGGACTCTGTGTGAGTCTATGGGTCTCTGTGTGAGTCTATGGGTCTCTGTGTGAGTCTATGGGTCTCTGTGTGAGTCTATGGGTCTCTGTGTGAGTCTATGGGTCTCTGTGTGAGTCTATGGGTCTCTGTGTGGGTCTATGGGTCTCTGTGTGGGTCTATGGGCATCCATGTGAGTCTATGGGTCTCTGTGTGAGTCTATGGGTCTCTGTGTGAGTCTATGTGTCTCTGTGTGAGTGTATGTATGTTGAACTTCGTAATGCAGCTAACCGCACAAACCTTTACGCTTATTCTACCCCCTTTCCCCTCAAGCGTAAAACAATTTTAAATCGCAGGTGATGCCAGCGTCCATTAATTCAGCGAGACGGCTCGTTGTATAATCATTACATGTCATTTGTACGTCGCCAAGTACATTCCGATGGGCTAGCAAGCATTTACTTGCCGAACAGTTTAAACCTCGCCACACCACCGCAATACTTTGGTGGCATGAAGATGGTTTTACAGTACTTTACGATCGCAAGCTCGGCACATCTGAGATGGCCAAGACCATTAACATTCCCCATCTCATCTTTACGCCTGCCTTTACAGCGACGATGCAATAATGCACAATGAACTGCCCAGTGGAATGCATTTGAAGCGGTTACTCAAGCCAAGCACAGAGGAGATGGAGCGATCAAATCAGTTCGTGGCTATTGGATTGTTACATCACAGGAACGTAAGATATTGTGGGGTTGGTATAAATGATAATAAGTGTTTATTATAGCGGGAAGATATTTCACGATCAGTGGATTTAGGATTCTGCGCGGCCTTTTGATTAATTGGGCCAATCGTCCTCCCAAATGTGGGACCATTCTGAAAAAAATCAAGCCTTGATTTGAATTAGTGGGATTTCTCGGGGAAAATAATTATCATCGGATTATTTTAATTCTAATTGAGGGATTGAATCGACGGACAATTGGATCACAGGAACTAGGAGAAACGTTGATGTTTATTGTTTTACGTTATTTTGCTGAAGTAAGGTTTTTTTTCCCCACCGTTAATGTACCAGCGGCGGTCACATTTAGACAGCTGCGCTGTCCAAAGGGACATCTTAATAATCCTAATAGAAGGGCACAGAGTACGCTGGGAGTCTCTCGTATTTTTAGAAAAGGCAAGTGGCAAATTGCCGTGCCCGATCCATTTTGCATGCAGCACGGTTGAAATGAATGGAAAAAACCCAAAGTTTAATATCGTAAACGTCCACACAATTACAGCCAGTGACGGATGACGACGAACGTCCTGATGATGACGCCAGTGACGATGATGGTTTGGAGAGGATAACGGAGTAGGATTGACGATAATGGTGGTGACTATTATAATATCTGATTAAAAACCTATGCCCTGCGCCCTAAACAAATTCGACGATAAAAGATCGCAAACCTCTTTTAAATCCTTTTTTGGGCAGCAGGACACGGGTCTTTCGATCAGCCGTACGCAATCGCACCTGTCCCACCGATTTCTTTGACAATTTTTTTTTTTTTAAAGTGGAAACTGCACTTGTTCAATAAACAAGAGGATTTGGCAACGTCGCGATACACCGGTGTGCGGTTTGTGGTTCACAATTGATTTTTGGGTCAGATCGCGCGAGTAAAATGATCGTCGCAAAGCCATCTTCCTTCAGCCGACGCAGACGGCTAATAATCTTGTCACGTGACGGACAAACGTGCCGATTTATTGCCGCTGCAGCACAGCAGTGCGTTGCTGGAGAGCGATCCACGTTTAACGATCGGGCACGGACGTTTCGCTGGTGGTCACAGCGTCAGCATCTTCAGGTAGCTGCCAGAATTGCGAGCATGTACTCCATCTATTTAAAACTTTCGTGACTGCAGGGATTCATCTTCTTGGTTCTTTCGGTAAAGAACAGGTGTTCTTCACCTGAGGACGGCTGCTTGCGTTGTGGCCGAAACGTTGTGAAAATGATTTTATTATGTTAAATTTTTATTATTTTATTACTTCCCTTCTACGTGACTTTACCGAAAGAACCAAGAAGATGTGCTAGATCGTTTGGCCCTTAAACGTTGAATGTATTCGCCTGAATGATGTTACGTTCGATTGTGAGATTGTGAGAGGGGGGGTGGGAAATGCGGTCAACAACATGCTCCCTGTGATGGCACGAAATAAATGAGAAGGTTTTAATTAAAAAAACACGATGAAACCCGCTTGAAAAACACACGTTCATTTACACGATGCCAATTCTATGGAACAAGGGCAGCCCCTCTTCTCAAGTAAAATAAATACTGGAAAATCTTACAAGAGATGTTCAACGCAGTTTTGTTATTTTAATGTCACCCTACACCCTTCAGTTTTATTAGAAACACAGCGGCACAAATTTGCTCCATCCACGCTCGCCCCTGGCTGCTGTTCACACTTGCTCAACCGGGCGGTGTCAATGTCTGTCCCGGTTCAGATTTTAGCGCAATTTCGAGTGACTACAATATTAAAGTTTGTTTTTCCACTCGTTGTTGGGGCTTCTAATCCCTATAAATGAGTTAGAACGTGCTGGCGGAGTTTATCTGCCATCGCGAATAGCCCAAAAGGCAAGCCAGCTACCGCTGGGGTTATCGCGACGAGATATTTCGTGGTACATTATGACGACGTTAATTTTGACGTGACCATCTCAACGATACAATTTTTCCCGTAACGAAGTGAACGTTATTTTAAAAAAAATTTACCTAATGCTTTTCTCTACTTTTAGTCGGTAAAGGTGCACGTACTGAAAAAAAACAAATATTCCTCAACTGCATTTCGCTGAAAATAAGCCCGCCGTGCGCCTTGATCGACGGTACACCACGATCCGTGTGGGCATTCGTGAAAAAACCTAAACGATGACCCAGGAACCGGGGCGTCGAGATTCACTCGCCACCGATGGCAGCCTCGCCTGGGGAATTGACCTCGGGGTCGCCGGCCTCGTCACGCCACCCCGCTCATCCCGAGCCAAATCAAGACGGGGAAAAGTTCGTTCGGTCGCGATCGAGATCCAACGCACGGTTCGCTACGGGGGCCGCACTGGATAAGCGCGGCGCGAGTCGTCGGTTCAAATCCGTGGCACGGGGGGGGGGGGTGTGGGGTCGTCGGCTCAGTCACCGATCCCCCTGGGGGGGGGTCCGTACCGCTGGTCACGGACGTCAACGACGGCAGAGGAAGCCCGGCTCGGGACGTTCAACCGATTCGGGCCGCCCGCGTGATTTCACGGGGAGATCACGTTGACCACCTTCCTCGACGAGGGAGAAACGTTTGAGAGATATCATGGCGTGCGTGCGTACGTGCGTAAGTGCGTGCGTACGTGCTTGTGTAAGTGCGTGCGTGCCAAGGGTTGAACCAGCTTTCTTCATCCGCGCTGCAGAATTAGTATTTAGAGGGAAAAAATGTGGGTGCATTGCCCCACCTGACGGGATGTATGTACGTATTTTGAACTTCGATCGCACCGTACGTAGCTAAACCGTGCTAATCGGAGATGCGTGGGAAGGACAAAAAACTATGGGTCTCTGTGTGAGTCTGTGGGTCTCTGTGCGAGTCTGTGGGTCTCTGTGCTAGTCTGTGGGTCTCTGTGCGAGTCTGCGGGTCTCTGTGTGAGTCTGTGGGTCTCTATGTGAGTCTGTGGGTCTCTGTGTGAGTCTGTGGGTCTCTGTGCGAGTCTGTGGGTCTCTGTGCTAGTCTGTGGGTCTCTGTGCGAGTCTGCGGGTCTCTGTGCGAGTCTGCGGGTCTCTGTGCGAGTCTGTGGGTCTCTATGTGAGTCTGTGGGTCTCTGTGTGAGTCTGTGGGTCTCTGTGTGAGTCTGTGGGTCTCTGTGTGAGTCTATGGGTCTCTGTGTGAGTCTGTGGGTCTCTGTGTGAGTCTATGGGTCTCTGTGTGAGTCTGTGGGTCTCTATGTGAGTCTGTCGGTTTCTGTGGGAGTCTGTGGGTCTCTGTGTGAGTCTATGGGTCTCTGTGTGAGTCTGTGGGTCTCTATGTGAGTCTGTCGGTTTCTGTGGGAGTCTGTGGGTCTCTGTGTGAGTCTGTGGGTCTCTGTGCGAGTCTGTCGGTTTCTGTGCGAGTCTGTGGGTCTCTGTGTGAGTCTGTGGGTCTCTGTGCGAGTCTGTCGGTTTCTGTGCGAGTCTGTGGGTCTCTGTGTGAGTCTATGTATGTTGAACTTCTTTTGCTCTTCATGTAGCCAACTGTGCTAATCTGTGGGTCTCTGTGGGTCTCTATGGGTGTCCCTATGGGTCTCTATGGGTATCTCTAGAGGTCTCTGTGAGTCTACGGGTCTGTGTGTCTGTAGGTCTCTGTGTATGCATGTTAAACTTATTTTGCACTACCGTACGTAGTGCCGGCCCCAAACCACAAAGCCGAAACCACCGGGCGAGACATTCCGCGCTCACCTGTCGTCTTCAGCCGTGCCCACCGCCCCTTGAGCCACACCAGAGGAGGGCATCGCCACCGCCACCGCCGCACCGTCCACTCCCCCGCCAGCGGCCGACGGCTCCGCGAACGCCGCGCCCGCCTGCTGCTGCTGCTGGTGGCCGTCCAGCCGCGGCACGACGCCGGCCGATCCCAGGAAGTACCGACCGGCGCCCGCGGCTCCCGCCGGCAGCAGCAGCGGCGTCGGCGGCGGCGGGAACAGCGCGACGTCCACCTGCGCCGCGTCCGCGAAGCCGACGTTGAACGTCTGGGCGAGGGCGACGGGCAGCGGGGACGTGACGCCGGCGGGTTCGCCGGAGTGGACGTTCGACACGATGTTGTCGAAGCCCAGGGCCACCGGCGTTGGCTGCGCGAGGACGTGGGCGTTGACCGGCCTCCCCGTGACGCTCTGACCGCTCTGCTGCTGAAACATCGGCGCAAGTTGCTGGGGGGGGTCCGGGCCGGCTTGCGGCGCGGTGCCCAGCGGCCGCAGGTGAGGGTTCTGCGCCATGAACTGCTGCTGGCCCTGCGACGAGTGCATCTGCGCCAGCACGGAGTTCAGCTGCTGCGTGACGGCGCTCGGGGGGCTCTTCGGCACCGCGGGGAACCCGGCCGCGATCGGCGACGCCGGCTTGTGGACCGCCGACGACGCCAGCGAATGCTGGAGGAAATTGCCGTCCGCTGTTTGGGGATGCGGCGGCATTCTTTGCTGCCAGGCCTGCTGCTGCTGCTGCAGAAGCACCGGCGGATGCGGAGAATTAGCCCTCATCTGCAGTTCGGACAAATTCGGTAACGGCGCTTGTGGCGGCAGCTGCGGCGGCTGCATCTGAACGCCGAAGGAGGGCATCTGCTGCTGCTGCTGCTGCTCTATCTGCTGATCTAAGAGACCGCCGTGGAATCCAAGGGCCTGCTGAAGCTGAGGGTTGTCAGTCCCTTCCTCCACGAGGCAGATCCCATACCCCTGCTGCGGAACTTGCAACGGCTGCTGCTGCTGTTGCTGGCCAGCCTGCAACAGGGCATCGCTGCCCACGTTCGAGGCAGCCACGCTCTGCAGATTGTCCGGAGCCCAACCTATGCCCGGAGGAGCACCCGGCATGCCCAACTGCTGCTGCTGCTCAAAGAACCCACCGCCCCCGTTGCCCGCAGGTAGCGCGTTGCCGCCGCCAGCCACCTGGCTGGGCGCTGGCGCGGCAGCTTCGTAGTAGCCCTGAGGGAAACCCGGCAGTGCCGGGTGCGCCACCGCGAGAGGGGCCAGACCCGGCTGGCTCGGGCCGCAGGACGCGGCTGGCACGTCCCGGCCCATCCGGTGGACGCTCTCGCCGCCGAGAGGGTCGCATTGCTGGGGGTGCTGGTGGTGCTGCTGCTGCTGTTGTTGTTGTTGTTGGTGGTTGTGGTGTTGCCCGTACGCTTGGCTGTCGAAGGCATGGAGGGACGGCGCCGGGCCGGAGAATGCGACGCTCTCGCGGGACACGACGGAGCAGGCGTCGTGGTGGGCCAGGGCAGAGGCCTGGCCCACCACCACCAGCTCCTTGTCCTTCTCGTAGAAGTCCGTGCAGTTCCAGCGGCCCTTCTTGAAGGGCTCCTTCTCCACCAGCTTGACGACGCGGAATCGCGAATTGCAGCCGTGCGGAGTCGCGTGGGCTTGCGGCTGCAGGTGAGACTGCGACTGCTGCTGCTGCTGATGATGATGACCGTAAGTTTGGTTGCTCTGCGAGCTCGCTTGCTCGACGTGTCCACCGACCACAACCTCCACGGCGGGTGCCCCACCATCGGCTCTGAACACCGCCGAGGTAGCGGTAGCAGCGGCAGAAGCAGGCAGCTCAACCTCCTCAACATCGCCGCCACCGCCGCCACCGCCGCCCCGACTCCACCGCCGCAGGCGTCCCTCGATCTCCGGGCTCGGCGGGCGCCATCTGCTCCGCCTCGTCGGCCGCGGGGAAGAAAATCATCTCGGCGCCGGCGGCAGCGGCGGCGGGGGTGTCGAAGATGTCCGAGCAGGAGCCGCCGAGCTCCTCGGTCTTCGTGGAGGCGTCGTCCTCCAGGTCGAAGCTCACCTCCGTGTCGTCCCCGGCGCTGTTGCTGTGCGCCCTGGCCGTCGTGACGCTCGTGATCTGGAAGCCGCTCTTCTTCTTGCTGCCCGCGCAGTGCGGCTGCCCATTGTTGAGATCCTCCACCGTGAACGACATGCTGGCTCGGCTCGGGCTGGCTCGGCACGGGCTGGCTCGGCTCGGGCTGGCTCGGCTCGGGCTGGCTCAGCACGGGCTGGCTCGGCACGGGCTGGCTCGGGCTGGCTCGGCTCGGGTTTGCTCCGGCCTGGCTCGGCACGGGCTGGCTCGGGCTGGCTCGGGTTGGCTCGGCACGGGCTGGCTCGACACGGGCTGGCTCGGCACGGGCTGGCTCGGGTTGGCTCGGCACGGGCTGGCTCGGCACGGGCTGGCTCGGGCTGGCTCGGCTCGGGTTTGCCCGGCCTGGCTCGGCACGGGCTGGCTCGGGCTGGCTCGGGCTCGCTCGGGTTGGCTCGGCACAGGCTGGCTCGGGCTGGCTCGGGCTGGCTCGGCACGGGCTGGCTCGGCACGGGCTGGCTCGGCACGGGCTGGCTCGGGCTGGCTCGGCTCAGGTTTGCTCCGGCCTGGCTCGGCACGGGCTGGCTCGGGCTGGCTCAGGTTGGCTCGGCACGGGCTGGCTCGACACGGGCAGGCTCTGCACGGGCTGGCTCGGGTTGGCTCCGGCCTGGCTCGGCAAGGGCTGACTCGGGCTGACTCAGCTCTTGCTGACTAGGCTCGGCCTGGCACGGCTCGGGCTGGCTCGCTTAACGACACCAACAGCCTCGTCGAGCCGACGGTCGAATTGTCATTCAGCAAACCTCGCAGCAGCAGCGGCAGCAGCGGCAGCAGTGGCAATAACAAAAACCGCAGCAGCAGCAGCAACAACAACAGCAGCAGCAATAACAACAGCGGCGGCGGCTTCAACAACCCTTGCAGGGAGACCATTAAACAACAACAACAACAACAGCAGCAGCAGCGACAAAAATGACAGCGCACTCTGCCGTGAACAACAACAACACCCACGGCTCTGTCGTCGAGTTAAATGTCCCTGGCGGACTGGTCCCGCTGCCACAGGAGACCCGTCTGTGGCTCGCGAGGGGCCGTCTCCTCCTGGCGTACACAGCGAACGAGGAAACGCTGCGGCGTTGTTGGCATCATCGCCCGTGTTCGATCAGCCGCTGGTCTCTCTGATGATTCTCTCCCCACTCCCTCCACCCCCACCCCCCCCACTGCTCCTCGTTCTCGCCTCCTCCCC